>NC_042630.1:47357293-47475309 GCF_901001135.1 Rhinatrema bivittatum | reverse complement strand
CTTCTTATTCCCCTACCTGTTGGCTGTGCTGGGGAACCTCCTTGTTATCTGCATAGTATGTGCTGATCCACACCTGCACACCCCCATGTATTTCTTCTTGGCCAACTTGTCAATACTTGACATCTCTTCCCTGACAGTCACTGTGCCAAAACTACTGGCAATTCTCCTAACAGAGAGTAATACCATTTCTTTCAGTGAATGTATTCTACAGGTATTTTCTTTTCAGGCTTGTGTTGCGATAGAATTTCTGCTTCTCACTGCCATGGCCTATGACCGCTATGTTGCAATATGCAATCCCCTGCGTTACACCATTATCATGAATAGATGGTTCTGTGCTCTTCTGGCAGCTTTATCATGGGTAACAGGTTTAATAGAGTCATTGCCTCACACTATTGTTACATCCCAGCTTTCTTTCTGTGACTCCAATGTAATCAATCACTTCTTCTGTGACCTCACAGCACTGCTGGAAATTTCCTGCACAGACACCTCAGTCATTTTAACTATGACTTATATAGAATCAGTATTTGTGCTCTTCACCCCATTTCTCCTGACCCTAACATCCTACATTTTTATCATCTCCACCATCCTGAAAATCGATTCTGCAGAAGGTAAAAGCAAAGCCTTTTCTACCTGTTCCTCCCATTTGACAGTCGTCCTTCTGTTATATGGGGCTATAATAGGAGTTTATATGCAGCCCAGGTCAGGGGATGCTGTGAAATCAAACAAGCTGGTTACTGCATTATATATAATCACTCTCCCACTGTTAAATCCCCTGATTTATAGTTTGAGAAGCAAAGAGTTAAATGTGGCCCTGAGAAAAGCTTTAAAGAAGAAGCCAACATTGTTTGCCAGTAAATGCTTTTAGTAGTCTTTCTTAAATAAACAATTTTGAAAAGGCTGCAGTTGCTTTTCAAGTCAGAAATGAAAGTATAGAGATATATTCTTACAGATTAGGTGGGGTTCTTCTGACTGAAACTGATCTAGATTCTGTATATTCTGTAAACAATGCAACGCCACATTTTGCAGTATTGATTTTAGGAGACCCACGCCTGGATTCTGTGTTTTGTATGGCAGCAGTTGTACTGTTTTCTTCCTTTATCTTCTCTCTGTATACTATGTCCTTCTGTGGTGTTTTGTCTCAAATATATATGTTATAGGGATGTGAATCGTTTTAGGACGATTAAAATTATCGTCCGATAATTTTAATATCGTCTTAAACCGTTATGGAACACAATACAATAGAGATTCTAACGATTTATCGTTATAAATCGTTAGAATCGTGAGCCGGCACACTAAAACCCCCTAAAACCCACCCCCGACCCTTTAAATTAAATCCCCCCCCCCCCCGACCCCCCCCCCCCCCAATGACTTTAATAACCTGCGGGTCCAGCGGCGGTCCGGAACGGCAGCGGTCCGGACGGGCTCCTGCTACTGAATCTTGTTGTCTTCAGGCCGGCGCCATTTTCCAAAATGGCGCCGAAAATGGCGGCGGCCATAGACGAACACGATTGGACGGCAGGAGGTCCTTCCGGACCCCCGCTGGACTTTGGCAAGTCTTGTGGGGGTCAGGAGGCCCCCCCCAAGCTGGCCAAAAGTTCCTGGAGGTCCAGCGGGGTCAGGGAGCGATTTTCCGCCGCGAATCGTTTCCGTACGGAAAATGGCGCCGGCAGGAGATTGACTGCAGGAGGTCGTTCAGCGAGGCGCCGGAACCCTCGCTGAACGACCTCCTGCAGTCGATCTCCTGCCGGCGCCATTTTCCGTACGAAACGATTTGCGGCGGGAAATCGCTCCCTGACCCCCGCTGACCTCCAGGAACTTTTGGCCAGCTTGGGGGGGGCCTCCTGACCCCCACAAGACTTGCCAAAAGTCCAGCGGGGGTCCGGAAGGACCTCCTGCCGTCCAATCGTGTTCGTCTATGGCCGCCGCCATTTTTTCGGCGCCATTTTGGAAAATGGCGCCGGCTGAAGACAACAAGATCAGTAGCAGGAGCCCGTTCCGGACCGCTGCCGTTCCGGACCGCCGCTGGACCCGAAGGTTATTAAGTCATTGGGGGGGGGGGGGTTCGGGAGGGTGGGGGATTTAATTTAAAGGGTCGGGGTGGGTTTTAGGGGGTTTTAGTGTGCCGGTTTTGCGATTTTACGTTTTTTTCGAATTTTTCACGATTTTTCACGATATTTTACCCCCCCAAATGGCAACAATACGATTCCCTCCCCCTCCCAGCCGAAATCGATCGTTAAGACGATCGAGGACACGATTCACATCTCTAATATGTTATGACCTGTGGGTGATTTTTTATTGTGTATATGTTGGCTATTTGTATATTTCTGATCTACATCTTATTTGTCTGGTGGGTCCACTTAAGGACCTGTTAAATAGATTATTTGAGATGGGAATGATGCCACAAGATTCAAGAATGGGGACTGTGGTCCCACTTCAAAAGAGTGGTAGAAGAAACTGGAAACTACAGGTCAGTTTACCTTATCTCAGTAGTGTGGAAACTAATGCAGAACCTGCTTAAGGAAAGGAGAGTAATCTAAGTACAATCTAGTGGGTTGCAAGATCAGAGCCAACTTGGCTTTACCAGAGTTGTAGCAAACTAATCTGATTGATTTCTTTGATTTTATAATTAAAGAATTAGATCAAGGATGAGCACTTGCTGTGATTTACCTGGAATTCAGAGAAACATTTAATATGATCCAACATAGGAGGCTCATGAATAAAATGAGCAACTTGGTAGTGGGTCCAAGGGTGGTGGAATTGTGATAGGTTGAGTGCCTCATGAATTAGTTATGGGACAAGTTGTGTTCAATAACTGTGATTGATATTGCAGAGAAAAAGTTTGTTTCTTTACAGATGATACTATATCTTGAACAGAGTCTCCAATGCTTCCACTAACACACTCTGAAGGAGTCAAGAGAATAAGAAGTGATGCAGTTGACTATGAAAATGTGGGATAAAGTCTGGATATAAAAATGACATGCAAACTTTACCCCTGCCCACACATTTATAAAATTATCATCTATGAGGTCAATATTCAGAAGATTTATCAGCTATGTTCAGGACTTAACCATATAAACTCACGGTTTTTAATTCCTCACCCCTCAGAGAGAATAAGACTTAGTTGGCTAAACCTACCCAGCTAGAAAAGAGATGGCATGGGGCTGTTCCAGGTATGGGGCTTAAATTTAACTTGGTAACACTAATATTCATTGTTATTCAGCGAAGATTAGCTGGGTAAGTCTGGACATAATCTGGTGGAGAACAGGTCTAAAGTTATCCAATTGAACTTACCTAGATAAATTTAAACTTAGCTGGGTTTATTCAGTGGATGTGTTTCCTGGTGAATATTTTGGATAACGTTACCCAGGTAACCTGCCCCTCACCACACCACTGAATATGGACCTTCATGATCCCCAGATGTCTCCAGTAGGAAACTAGCTAGTCCAAACTGTCTTGGAAGCATTGAGCCTGGCACCAAGGATATAGCTCCCTGAAATATCTCATGCCCATTCACAGGCCTACAAAATCATCTACATGCAGAGCTCAGCATTCACCTAGCTTTTAATGCATGCCTTTACTATTAGATCCTAGCCTAAATTAGTGGATGGAAATCTCCATCTCTATGTGAATTATTAGGCCCTGAACCTACTCCTCAACTGGTACATGTTACTTTTGATTCCCAATATCCTTGACCAGCTCAACTGCCTGTATCTTTTCTAGGGATGTGAATCGTTTTAGGACGATTAAAATTATCGTCCGATAATTTTAATATCGTCTTAAACCGTTATGGAACACAATACAATACAGATTCTAACGATTATCGTTATAAATCGTTAGAATCGTGAGCCGGCACACTAAAACCCCCTAAAACCCACCCCCGACCCTTTAAATTAAATCCCCCACCCTCCCGAACCCCCCCCCCCCAAATAACTTAAATAACCTGCGGGTCCAGCGGCGGTCCGGAACGGCAGCGGTCCGGAACGGGCTCCTGCTCTGAATCTTGTCATCTTCAGCCGGCGCCATTTTCCAAAATGGCGCCGAAAATGGCGGCGGCCATAGACGAAAAAGATTGGACGGCAGGAGGTCCTTCCGGACCCCCGCTGGACTTTTGGCAAGTCTCGTGGGGGTCAGGAGGCCCCCCACAAGCTGGCCAAAAGTTCCTGGAGGTCCAGCGGGGGTCAGGGAGCGATTTCCCGCCGCGAATCGTTTTCGTACGGAAAATGGCGCCGGCAGGAGATCGACTGCAGGAGGTCGTTCAGCGAGGGTTCCGGCGCCTCGCTGAACGACCTCCTGCAGTCGATCTCCTGCCGGCGCCATTTTCCGTACGAAAACGATTCGCGGCGGGAAATCGCTCCCTGACCCCCGCTGGACCTCCAGGAACTTTTGGCCAGCTTGTGGGGGGGCCTCCTGACCCCCACGAGACTTGCCAAAAGTCCAGCGGGGGTCCGGAAGGACCTCCTGCCGTCCAATCTTTTTCGTCTATGGCCGCCGCCATTTTCGGCGCCATTTTGGAAAATGGCGCCGGCTGAAGACGACAAGATTCAGAGCAGGAGCCCGTTCCGGACCGCTGCCGTTCCGGACCGCCGCTGGACCCGCAGGTTATTTAAGTTATTTGGTGGGGGATTTAATTTAAAGGGGGGGGGGGTGGGTTTTAGGGGGTTTTAATGTGCTGGTTTTTCGATTTTTCGATTTTTCGATTTTTAACGATTTTTAATGATTTTTCACGATATTTTACCCCCCCAAACGGCAACAATACGATTCCCTCCCCCTCCCAGCCAAAATTGATCGTTAAGACGATCGAGGACACGATTCACATCCCTAATCTTTTCCAAGCTAAATCTCAATGACACCTTAAATCAAGTCTAGATCCAAGCCAGAGATGAATGGAAAACCACTTTCCAAACTTGATACAGGTTACCTGATTATCGTGGCATGCTCTTTGGCCTCACCAGTGCACCTAACACTTTCTAAATATTTGTCAATTATGTCTGCCAAGATGTTTTGGACTATTACATAGTGGTCTACTTAGATGACATTTTTTCAGAGATGGCCAGCATGTAACTTCAGTAACGTATAGACTTCAAGTACACAGGTTTTATACAAAGGCATAAAAGTGCCTGTTTGAGCCAGTGTTTTTCAGTTATATCCTATCCTCCCAAAGCAATGAAATGGACCCATAGAAGATCCAGGCCGTAAAACATTGGGTCATTCCACAAAGTAACCAGGATATTCAGTGTTTTTTAGGCTTTTCAAATTTTTACAGTTGATTATACAAAGGCATCTCCAGAACAATATCCTTCTTCATATCCTTTTTATGGAAACCAGCAAAGTGGACTCCTGAGCCACAGAAAGCCTGAACAGATTAAAAAAAAGAAAAAAGGCATTCACCACTGTTTCTTTTCTAGTAAACTCAGACCCAATATTTCCCATAAACATATGTAATGATACCCCTCTAATCTTTTGAGATAAAAACTATAAATAAGGGAACTTTATGTAACATTTGCATTTGGATCATTAGAAAGGCCTTAATTTGCTGATTGGTGGAACTTCTGTCCCTAGAATAGAAAGATCTTGGTTTTATTCTGCTGAGATGATTCCTTACAAATATCCACAAGACCTCAGTAAGCGGGACATGTTGCTCAGAAACCAAATGCATTAATGTGACCAATAGAAGCTCGGTCTAAAGTATTTTATTAAAAGATAATTTTTTAAGATTTGATCGTCACAACAGAGGAGAATGCTGATTCTGCATTAGGTGAAGGAGCCCAGGAATCTACCCCTGTTACGTAATTATGTGGGCACATTTAGATTTTCTCCCTAGGAACAAAGAATTACACATGTATATAGTAAAACTACAATCATTTTTTAAAGGAAAACATACTTCAAGTGCTGATAAACTTTATACCTGTTTTTCCTATGAACGGCTAAAAGGGAGAAACCAGCACGTCTACTTTTGAAAATTCCATGTGCACACACACACACACACACACACACACACACACATACACACACACACACACTGTTCTCCTTCTTTAACTTGAATATAGACATGAGAATACTTCTTCATAATCCAATTTAAATAACATCTGCTATGTAAACCTGTATGTAATTTTAGCTAGGCTGAGAAGGCCATTTACGATATACTGGATCTCTAATATTCAGTCTTGCAGCCAGGAAGTGGAGTGGAGATGATAGGAATTGTATTTGTGTGCACTGTTGCTTTCTTACTCCTTCTTGTGGTTCTTCCTTTCTGTAGCTGCACTTTAAGTTCTATTTTTCAACAATTCTTGGAGGTTAAGAAGGATGAACTCTTTATCTCTACATTAGGGGAAAGATTTTAAAAGCCCTGCGCGCGTAAATCCTGCTGGATTTACGCGCGCAGGGCACTCATGCACCGGTGCGCCTATTTTGCATAGGCCGCCGGCACGTGCAAAGACCCGGGACGTGCGTATCCCAGGGCTTCGTAAAAGGGATGGGAGGGGCGTGTCTGGGGGTGTGTTGGCAGGCCGGGGGTGTGACTGGGGGCATGTCTGGGGTCAGGGGGCGGTCTGGGGCGGGTCCGGGGGCATGGCAATGGTTTGGGGGCGGGCCGGGAGGGCAGTCCCGAGTTCCCCGGCACTGCGACCTGTGCCGGGGGATGCCGAGGTGGCGCACACAAGTTCCGCCTGCCTCAAGAAGGCGTAATTTGCACAACAAAGGTAGGGGGGGATTTAGGTAGGGCTGGGGGGTGGGTTAGATAGGGGAAGGGAGGGGAAGGTGAGGGAACGCGGGAGGGAACGGAAGCAGGCATAGTCTGGGTAAAACAAATAAGCATGGGTGTAGCTTGCTCATTGCGGCGGCTACTACCCCTAACGAATCAAGCTAGATATTTCACTTGGATGCAGCTCCATCACTGCTCTCTACATTAAAGGTGGGGGTGGAAGGGAAATAGAACCAAGAGCTAAGAGAAACAGATAAGTATGAGAGAAAAAATGTGTGAAGCTTGCTGGGCAGACTGGATGGGCCATTTGGTCTTCTTCTGCCGTCATTTCTATGTTTCTATGTTTCAGGCCGCGCAGCTCGGCACGCACAGGCTGCCAATTTTGCGCAGCCTTGCGAGCACTGACCCCGGATTTTATAAGATACACGTGGCTACGTGTGTATCTTATAAAATCCGGCGTACTTTTGTTTGCGCCAGTTGCGCGAACAAAAGTACGCGCGCGCGTACTTTCTTAAGATCTACCTCTATGTGTGTATAGATAAAAAGATAGAAATAGATACAAACAGCACCTTGCCTCTCTGTTACTAGGCTTCTCCCAGATCTCTCACATTTCTGTACTCCCTACTTTATTCAGAAAATATACACTCTTTATTCCAAGTGAATTGGCAGCCAAAAATCAATACATCTAGTGAAGAATAAAATTAAAGGACATTGACAGATAATCTGCTCTCTTACTACTTCATATAATAGAATTGTCTTTTATTGTTGAGATTATAAACGTTTCTCTCCATCAGAAGTTTCTTCCTTCCTGTCTTTTTCCTCTCTTCAATATCTTCATCTTGTATAAGTGCATCATGCCTGGCCTCTTAGGATGGTAACTACATAGCCCAAATATCTGCTTAGCTTACTTGACTTTTAGCCAAGCTTCTCATGAAGAGAACAGATGACTACATTTTGTCTGGTGTACTGCTCAAATTATATGCACTCTGAATTAAAAAATTGCAAATATGATGTAAACTCACAGCTATCTATCATAACTATGTTTATGGAATATTCATGAACATAATCTAAAATTTAGAACATTCTCAGGGACCAAAATGAATTTGTCCCAGTGACTAGAAACATCTCAGAGTGAAGGAGTAGCGACTGAAGTGAAGACGTAGCCTCATGATTAGAGCAGTGGGCTACAAGCCAGGGAAGCCACAATTCAAATCCCACTGCTGTTTTCTTGGACATTGAGCAAATCACTTCACCCTCCATTGCCTGAGATACAAATTTATATTGTGATCCCTCTGGGGACAGGGAAATACCTACAGTATCTGAATGTAATCTACTGTTACCAGGGTACGTGGAACCAGATCGATTTGCGCTTACCTTGTGCTGAGAAAGCTCTAGAGTGGAGCGAGACAGGCCCTCAGACCTTCCCAGGTCCAGGCAGGTAGTCACAAGGGTAATCCAACGTACAGTCCAAGATCAGGGCAGGCAGCACAGCAAGTAATCCAAAGTCCGGTCCGAGATCAGGGCAACCAGCACAGCAGGGTAATCCAAGGTACAGTCCAAGATCAGGGCAGGCAGCACAGCAGAGCAATCAAGAGTCCGGTCCGAGATCAGGCAGCCAGCACAGCAGGGTAATCCAAGGTACAGTCCAAGATCAGGGCAGGCAGCACAGCAGAGCAATCCAGAGTCCGGTCCGAGATCAGGCAACCAATACAGCAATCTAGAAGAACACAGCAGCAACAACAGCAGGAAAACTGAAGTGTGGCCGAAGCAGTAAGCGTGGGAGAAGGCTCTGCTTAAGAAGCCAAATCTCCCGCGCAAACCGAGCCCGGTCGGCGTCTGACGTCAGGGGGCGTGTCCCAACCCCCGATCGCGCGGAGATAGGCTGCAGGCATCGGAAGGAGAATCCCCCGGCGTCACTCGACGTCAAACTCCCGATTCGAGACGTCCCGACGTCTCCGACGGGGGTAGGAGCCCGAGACCCCTCAGAGTGGCCCTGCCCAGAACAGCACGGACGCGGAGCGTCGATATGGGGGAGGAAACTCCGGCGCCATTGCCCAAGGTAACATCTACTTTGAAGTACCTGAAAAACAGAATATAAATGAAATAAATAATAGGAGTCATGATGCGGTGTTTTTAGCCACATTGAAGTTTTTGCATCCCCTCAGCATAATTTACCCTGAATCTGAATTATAATTTCACTTAATTTTCCAATTTAACCTTCTCAGACCTTTGCAGAGGGATTCTGCCATTCACACACTACACTAATTGCATCAAGCACAGTGTGTGAGTGATAGAATATTTCAATTAAAATATGTGTTTGCATGACTCTTGATAAAGATTCTGTTGCTCCATGACTGGGACTTATAATTCATTCCACATGCACAGTTTAATTTTCTAACCACTGGACTACATGTAACTATATTTTAAAAAGATCTTTTCTTCTGTAAATTAGACTGAGATCACAAACTTTTCCTATTGATCACTACATAACGTTGATATAGTGATAATCATCAGTGATTAGATGGAGTTTATCCATCAATCTGAAGATGAAATGTCCCAGACTCCCTGAAGATAAGGCCCCAAATCATTAGGGTATGAATGAAGCAGTTTATTATATAGAGAGACATGAGAGATCTCACAAGCAGGGAAAGGATGACTATATTCTAAGACTGTATCTCTCTCTCCCTCTCTTTCAATGACTGCAGTGGCCTCTGAGCTTCTCCCCAGAAAGCAACTACCCCACTGGATAATTTCTTGTGTAGACTCCCAAGAAGATTCATTTCTATATAACTTCATTAACATCGTCCCTCCCTTAATTAATCCCTATAACCCATCTAGTTTAGGTTTTTTCAGTTGTGGCCTCACTGTTGTACCACATATATTTTTTTGGCTGTAAGTCTTGTCTGCCTGTCTTCACTAGACTGTAAGCTCCAAGGAGCATGCTCTGTCTGTGTCTTTGTAAAGTGCTGTGTACATCTTGTATTGTGGTACAAATGGCAATAATAATAATAACATATTAATAATGCATCTTACTAGATACAAGTCAACAAAGCTTACAGAATGTCACTTTTAGAGCACACACGAAATATATCAAACCATTTCATAAATTTGGATAGTTCTATAGGCTGTGGTGTTCATTTGTTTGAAATTTGTGCATTCAAGAATTGGTCCCTTGGGGGACCATCAGTCTCATCTTGAGATGAAAGTCTGTTGTCTTTGTTAAACCATTCAATTAAATCTTTTGAAAAGCAAAAATTGGACAAGGTTTTTTCCAAACCTCTTACATTTAATTTCTTACTTGGTTTGGTTTACCTATTGATTTCTACTGGGCATGTCCAACACATCAACCAATATAAACACTCAAACAATTTATTTTATTTATTTATAATTTTTATATACCGAAGTTCTTGTGAGAACTACAAATCACTCCGGTTTACATAAAACGATGAACTGCCCAAAAGAGAAAGGGGCTTTACATGGAACCATAGAACAGATGGAACAATATAACCGGATGTCCGGTTATATTGTTCCATCAATTTAACCGGATATAATTTATGCCAGAGATTCCGAAACCATTGGCCAAGCAAGTAAGTGATGTTATCAGAACTTTCTTTACTGTAGTCAAGAATCTATATTAATATTCAACAATATGATGATTTTTTGGTATAGTTTACAAATGCTCTTGTGCATGTGCTTTCATGTTAATGTTTGCAACAATTGTAAGCCTGAAGTAAGGATGATCTGCTCTAACCTGGTCATTTCTGGACTCTCTTTTGCCTTAGGTACAGGTATAAATATGTCCCTTTATGATCCCACCCACTCACCCAACCATCACACTAAACATAAAAGATCAGGTTTAGAGAGGCAAGACCTGAAGTATGATTGAAAATGATTCACAAATAACCCAGTAATCCATAAACAAAACATGACCATGAATCAGCACATTCGGAGGAAAAACAGAGGAGAAGGAAAGCTGATCATGTTTTTTGACAATTATTTTAAATCTCTTGAAAAATAAGTCTGAATATCAGGTTTGGAGATCAAAAAAGGTCATCCAAATTTCTCAATAGGAATCAGCACTTATTTTGTAATTATGCATACATTATTCCAGAACTATTTATTTTAACATTCAATCAGTGTAGTCACAGATGGTTTGGACAAAAAACCCCAGAGAATTCTGGACTCTAAATCAAGCTTTCTGTTTTGGGGGTGAATTTAGAACCTAGAAAAGCAGTATCCAGTTCAGTGGTCCAGCTGAACTCCTTGTTATTCATAGAGCCACAGGTTGCTTCTGGAGCCTGCTGTTCTTTCATTTGGCTGCGGCAATTACGGAAGCTGCACCCATATCTGGATAAAGATGATCTGCCAATTATCATTTATTCTTGCATTAGAAGATAAATAACTCCTTTTTTTAAGGTATAACCCCTAAGGACTCTATGAAGGTCACAATTACTTCAGAATACTGCGCCATGATTGTTAACAGTGAAAACGTCAATGACATATATAGGCCAATGCAATATCATGGCGCAAAAAACGTGCATCCAAATAGGGAGCACTTTTCTGAATGTGCACATATGCACTTCTCCTGGGTGCTCGATGCAATAGGGACATGAGCTGCTGCACAAAAAGGGACACACAAAGCATAATTTGTACATTCCAAGTGCTTTGCATCAGGTGTCCAGGAGAGTGGCTATGTGTCCAGAACAGCCTGACCAGAGATATCTCCCCACCCACCCCTGGCAGGGCTGTTCCTGATTGGTCCTTTTCACTGACACTTGTCAGTGAAAAGGACAAATCCCCTTTCAGGACAGCCTTCTGAAAGGGGATTGGTCCTATTGGCATTAAGTGAAGGAGTGAATAAATTAATATTGTGTCCAACATTCACTCCTTCAATCAGACCAAAACTTGGGGATGCTGCTTACTGTGGTTTCTCCTATTGTATCATGATGATACTAATAGGGTGAACCATAGAAAGCTTGATTTTTTTTTTTTTTTGTTGAGCCCTTGAACGTGGCATGATTCTGCTTTCGTGGTTCCTCCTATTTAATATTTTATTTATTTTTATTTAACGCATTTTTCTATACCGGTGTATGGACCAAACCTTCACATCGGTTTACAACTTCTACATAAAAATACATTATATCATACAAAATAAAAATGTACATACATCATTAATTAAAATTTGCATCCCTTATTACAAAATTAAAACATATATCCTAACATTAATGTTCTTGAAACCTGCTTTCAAAATTATGCATTGCTGTATCTGCAAGTTGCTTTTTCTCAACTGTTACTCTCATTAAAGGCCTGTTTGAACAGCCATGTTTTAAAATAGTTTTTTTAAATTCTAGCTGCCTTGTTTCTAACCTTAATTCTACTGGCAAGGTATTCCAAGGTATATTGTGATGATACTAATAAGAGGAATCACAGAAAGCAGAATTTTGTTTTCGTGAGCTCTTGATCATGGCATGCTTTAATACCTGTTCCCGGGCAGGTGTTACATTTGCCACATTAAAATGGGTTCCTTAGCCACACGGCAAGTTTTGACATTGCAGGGTAATAGCTAATAGCCTCATCTACATGGAATTTGCATGTAATGAGTGCTGTTAGCTATGTGCTTGACTGGACGCATGTTTTGGATGTGCTATTCCCTGTATTGCATCAGGTGTCAGTCTAGCAAGTCTAAAACGTGTGTCCAACTGCATGTTAAGCGGCACACAGACCTGAGCGCCCAGCATTGCATTGGCCTGATAGTAATGATGGCAGAAAAAGACCAAATGGTCCATCCAGTCTTCCCAGCAAGCTTCTTATAGTGCAGGTTACCCCCATGTTTCTCTTAAGAGCAGCAATTGCCGCTCCATGCAATTATGCCCAAGTCTTATGAAAACTCATAAAAATGTATTGCTAGCAACATTTTTACTGGGTGATGAATCTTCTTGAAAATTCAGATCTTGCTGCTTGACATGCTTTGCTTATGGACTTAGCTGTAGGAGCAGCCTTTTCTTTTCCCCTTATGTGTGCTATCAGTACCCCAGACCATAAAAGTCAGGGTCCATGTTGGTTGTCATCTGAATCCAATTCCTCTTCCCAACCCCCACCGTCAAAGAGCCACCCTTATTGGTTGTTGTCCAAATCCAATTTCCCTTTTCCCCAGCTGCTAAAGTGGAGGGCAATGATGCAGTTGCATCAAAAGCATCAAGGTTGATTGGTTAAGGGTAGTAACTACCACACCAGAAAACATGCACCCTTTTCATCATTTCCATCTTCAAGCCTTTAGGGGTCCACAGTGACCTTAAGGTTCATTGTGGACAGCACATTGAAATCCTCAGCTCGGTATGCTGTGGTGGTCAACAAAGCAAATATTATATTAGCAATGATTGGCAAGGAAATATATAACAAAACTAGACATACAGCAATACCTCTGTAATAATCCATGGTGCTGCAACACCTTGAGTATTCTCTGCCATTCTGGTTGCCATACCTCAGAAAAGACACAGAGCTTCTTTATCATGCCAATATTTGGTTATTTCAGAGGTGTTGTTGCATGAGACTTGATTTTCACATGATTCCATGGACCTTCTTGTTTGTCATTCCTGTATATATTTGTTTCAAGTTGTGGTGTTGCACTTTTGTTGGCTTCTTGAAGGTGTCATACCCCACCTGGGAGAATTTTAAAAAGGCAAGCACGGTAATAAATCTATTACTTTGCATTTCAAGTATGGAAGAGAATATATGAAGTCCTTCCTATAAGGGATAATTTAAAATTTAAAGTTATCATTTTGAAATCTTTAGCTGTTGATAGTTTACTGTCAAACTGAGAGATGACATTTTTAGATTTTTTTGTCAATTGCTATAAAATTAATTTTCAACATCTGGAAGAACAACGCTATATTAGACCTAAATCTTTGGTGGACTACAGTTTCTATATATTCCAAATACAAATTGACACCTGCAGAGCGCAAAGGTACCTTGTTTAAAATGTATAACATATGGCATGCATTAAAATGTTTTTTCTTCTTATCTGATTCACTCCATTTCAGTATTCATTGGTACCTCCTGTGTATGCTGCAGCTCAAAACTTATGTTACTTTATGGTATTAATTTTTGTTATTGGATATAAATTGTATTAAGTAGATTATTTAGGCTTTAATAAATAATTTGAAACATAAAAATAAAGAATTTCATAATTTTACAGTGTGGTTTAGGGGAGGGGTAATTAAGACAGATAAAGCATTATTGGAAAATATGCCAGTCTTTGCTTGCTAAAAGTGTGCTCAAGACTCAGTTTCGTGATTATGTTTGTGCATGCAAAAAAGTATTTTCAGGATGGGGGGAGTTTGGCGTTGGGACAGAATTCATATTTACACACATATGATTGTTTTTGAAGCATACATAAATCCACACACAAATGTTACGTCATCTTTAAAGATGGCGGCGGCCAGCCAGTGCTCCTACCATGTGACAGGGGTCGGCCAATGGCACGGATACCCTGTTACATGGTAAGGGCAAAGGGCCATCGGCGCCATCTTTATGAATGGCAGCCGACGGCCCGAGAATGGGAGATCGCTCCCGGGACCACCACTAGACCACCAGGTAATTTTAAAATGTTTTGGGGGGCTCAGGAGGGTGGGGGAAGCTAAGGGGTCATTTTTAAAGGGTAAAGTGGGGTGTTTTTTTTATCGGGCCATCGGTGCCATTTTTGAGTGGCAGCCAAAATGGCGCCGATGGCCCGAGAGCAGGAGATCGGTCCCCACGCCTCCACTGGACCACCAGGTAATCGTAAAAAGTTTTTTGGGGGGGGGGTTCGGGAGGGTGGGGGAAGGTAAGGGGTCAATTTTAAAGGGTCGGGCCTCACTAAAAAAAAATTAACGATGTGGATCGGAACCGATTCCGATTCACATCACCACCGATCAGATTTTTTTCTCCCTCTAGCCGAACCCGATCATTAAGATGATCGGGCACACGATTCACATCCCTATTTCATAATAAATGTGTACGTGACATATGTGGGTTAAAAAATATTATTATAGATTTATGTGTGTCCATAATATATGTGCATATATGCTGCTACATGCAGTTGTTTGAAAGTTATTTTTAAAGCATGAATAAAGCACAGACAAGTGCAGAATGGATCTTCCGCAGAGCCCCATGCAGACATCACACTGTTACATGGGAAATATGAATACAGCATGGAGTTTTATACGGTCTGACGATTTTTTTAAATCGTCAAAAAACGATTCACATCCCAATTATGAAATATGTGTATCCCTACTCCCCAACATTCATGCATATGTATACTATCTAAGAATACATGCAATGCATTCAAATCAAATATTTCAATTAATTGACTTTCCATACTTTTCCTGCCATTTTTTACAAAATATGTGCTTATATTTTACATGTGAAAATAAAGTTGGACTTACTTGCGAAAATAGGTATATTTTAAATATGCATGCATAACTGATATTTCTAGTTTTACCAGTTATACCACCAATGTGCCTGTCCTTCTCCAGGTCATTGAGATCTTCCTGGTTCATATGCCTGAACTCCACACCATTCACCCTGACCTCCCACCTGGCCAATAGGACACAATAAGCACATTTAATATCAATTATGTAAGATAATTTAGCAGATGTAAAATTAGGTGACTAAGGGGGTTATTTTCCAAAGGCTTATCGCACACAATACGGCCTCTATCGCTATCTCTATCGCCCTTTTCACGTGCAATAGCATGCAAACTAGATTGGGGGTGGAGTTGTGGTGAGGAGGGGCAGTCATGGTAGTGAGGGGGCAAAGTCGGCGGTGGCTTCGCTGCCGGCAATAATGTTACTAATGCTATCGTCGGCAGTAGCAAGCTGAATAGCACCACCTTTCACAGTGGTGATATTTGGTGCGAAAGCCGGCAGCCGGCACACCGCAGCCACCAAAATCACACCACCATGGTGCAAAGGCTGCGGGCTTTTGCAGGCCCATCCCTCCCCACCCCCCGTTGTCGCAGGATTCATGATTCTGTGAAGAATGATGAATCCAAGACTTAGGGCCTTATTTTCTAAACGGATAGCACGCGATAAGGGACGTTTCGCACGCAAAGGGGTAGATTTTCAAACGAGCGCGAACAGCCTACTTTTGTTTGCGCTCCAGGCGCAAACAAAAGTACGCTGGATTTTAGTAGATACGCGCATAGTCGCGCGTATCGGCTAAAATCCTGGATCGGCGCGCGCAAGGCTATCGATTTCGTTTAGCCTGCGTGCGCCGAGCCGCGCAGCCTACCCCCGTTCCCTCCTAGGCCGCTCCGAAATCGGAGCGGCCTAGAAGGGAACTTTACTTTGCCCTCCCCTCACCTTCCCCTCCCTTCCCCTACCTAACCCACCCGCCCGGCCCTGTCTAAACCCCGATCCTACCTTTGTCGGGGGATTTACGCCTCCCAGAGGGAGGCGTAAATCCCCGCGCGCGAGCGGGACCCCTGCGCGCCGGGCCGCGACCTGGGGGCGGGTACGGAGGGCGAGGCCACACCCCCGGACCGCCCCGGGGCGTAGCCACGCCCCCGTACCCGCCCCCAAAACGCTGCCGGCACGCCCCCGAAACGCCGCGCAATCCGGCCCCGCCCCCCGACACGCCTCCCGACACGCCCACTCCGAAAACCCCGGGACTTACGCGAGTCACGGGGTTGTGCGCGCGCCGGTGAGCCTATGTAAAATAGGCTCACCGGCGCGCAGGGCCCTGCTCGCGTAAATCCGCCCGGTTTTGGGCGGATTTAGGCGAGCAGGGCTCTGAAAATCTACCCCAAAATGTTCCTTATCGCGTGCGATACCAAAATGGGGGCAGAGTCGGCCCCAGAAGAGGAGAAGTCGGGGCGTCACCGGGACCGACTCCGCGAAGATGCAACGGACGATGAAAATGTAAGGCCCTTTTCGCATCCGAGTTCGCGCCCAATAGCTACACCTTCTATGATGGCGCTATTGGGTGCGAAACCAGCAGCGATCGCACTGCGATGGTGCGATCGCTGCCGGCTAGCGCAGGCCCACCCCCCATTTCGGCCCCCCGCCCCTCATTTCCTAAAGTATTGCAGGCCTGCGATACTTTAGAAAATGAGGCCCTAAGTTGGCAAAGCTATGTGCGTGGCTTTCAAAATAGCAACTTATGTGTGTAAATGTTGGTCCTACACTGGAATGTTTCTAGGTCATCCCCTTTTTTTACGCATGTACATATGCACTCAAAAGCAAAAATATGCTTGTTTGCTGTTTGTAATAACTCATAGACATGAGTAGATAGCTATTTACATGTGTGCATATACTAATTTTTTTAAGGGGAATTTTACAAGCTCTACACATGCGAAAACTGGGAGATTTGCGCAGAAGTCTAGCCAGTGCATGCTGTGCAGATTTTAAAAGGTGCCCACATACTCTTGTTATCTCCGCGTATGCACTTAAACATTTTTTTTTTAAAAGGGGGCAGGGTGTGGGCATGGTCTGGGTGAGGCACAGGTGTTCCTTACTGCATAACTTTACTTCTACTAAGGATAGCTGTAAGTAATAAAATAAACAATTCTTTGCTAGTCAGCAGGGTTTCAAAGGTTGGTGCTAATAGGGTAAAAGGGAGGCTATTTAATTAGGGGGATTAGGAAGTCCTATTTACCTAGGCAAACTGGGAATGAACTGGGGAAACTGGTAATTGCATCAGCGCACACCTACTAAAATCCTCCCATTTATGCAGTAGAGGCAGCATTTTCGTGCACATGAAGGCATCCATATGAAATTGTGCACATATGTATGCGTGCACAGCCCATGTGTGCAAGTTTTGAAATGGCTGCATCTCTGGGCATCAGTCGGCATACGTGCATACATGTGCGCTCGCATGCCTGTTTAAAATTTACTGTCTTACTGGTTGATTTTAAAAACCTTGCATGTGCCAAAACTGGGAGATACATCTGTATCTCAGACCCGTACACATGGCACAGATGTTAAAAGGCCCACAGCAATGCAAGTTTCTCCCGTTACATGCCCAAAATTATTTTTGCCAAAAATGGACACGGCATGGGCGTGCTATGGGCGGGCACAGGTGGGACATGCAAACGCCAGGCCTGTAACATGAATTCAGTGCATAAATACAAGCACACGTCTGGGTCCCCTACCAAGTCATTTTCGTCTGCTATGGACGGCATGTAAGTCATGTAAAAAAAGAAAATACGTTAGTCAGTGGGGTTTTAAGGGTCAGGGGAAATAGTGTAAAAGGGAGGCAAATTAGCTAGATGGATTAGAAAGTCCTCTCCTTTACTGGAGTGAACTGGAAGTGATCTGAGGAAAGGGCTATTGTGTTGGCTCATGTAGCTAGTAAGATTCCGCCAACTTCACCAAGGTGGCATTTATGCATAGGCGTTCGTCAGTTTAAAATCGTGTGCACATATATGCACGTATAAATAATTTTCTAACACATGCATGGGTCTTAAAATTTACCTCTTAGTGCATAACTCTTTGAAAATTCACCCCACAGGGGTAGATTTTCAGACGAGCGCGAATAGCCTACTTTTGTTTGCGCTCCAGGCGCAAACAAAAGTACGCTGGATTTTAGTAGATACGCGCGTAGTCGCGCGTATCGGCTAAAATCCTGGATCGGCGCGCGCAAGGCTATCGATTTCGTATAGCCTGCGCGCGCCGAGCCGCGCAGCCTACCCCCGTTCCCTTCTAGGCCGCTCCGAAATCGGAGCGGCCTAGAAGGGAACTTTCCTTTGCCCTCCCCTCACCTTCCCCTCCCTTCCCCTACCTAACCCACCCGCCCGGCCCTGTCTAAACCCCCATCCTACCTTTGTCGGGGGATTTACGCCTCCCTCCGGGAGGCGTAAATCCCCGCGCGCGAGCGGGACTCCTGCGCGCCGGGCCGCGACCTGGGGGCAGGTACGGAGGGCGCGGCCACGCCCCCGGGCCGTAGCCATGCCCCCGTACCCGCCCCCAAAACGCTGCCGACACGCCCCCGAAACGCTGCGACGACCGGGCCCGCCCCCCGACACGCCCCCTTCCGAGAACCCCGGGACTTACGCGAGTCCCGGGGCTCTGCGCGCGCCGGGAGGCCTATGTAAAATAGGCTTCCCGGCGCGCAGGGCCCTGCTCGCGTAAATCCGCCCGGTTTTGGGCGGATTTACGCGAGCAGGGCTCTGAAAATCCGCCCCTTAATGTGTATCAATGTGATGCCTACATGAGGACCTGAAAAAGATCAGTACGGCAGCATCTTAACATTTACCTACATTTGGGTACTTGCCAGGTTCTTATAGCTTGGATTGGCCACTGTTGGAAACAGGATGCTGGGCTTGATGGACCCTTGGTCTGACCCAGTATGGCATTTTCTTATGTTCTTATGTTCTTAAAATGCTTGGGGGCGGATTTTCAGAGCCCTGCTCGCGTAAATCCGCCCAAAACCGGGCGGATTTACGCGAGCAGGGCCCTGCGCGCCGGGAAGCCTATTTTACATAGGCCTCCCGGCACGCGCAGAGCCCCGGGACTCGCGTAAGTCCCGGGGTTCTCCGAGGGGGGCGTGTCGGGGGCGTGTCGGGGGGCGGGCCCGGTCGTCGCGGCATTTCGGGGGCGTGTCGGCAGCGTTTTGGGGGCGGGTACGGGGGCGTGGCTACAGCCCAGGGGCGTGGCCGCGCCCTCCGTACCCGCCCCCAGGTCGCGGCCCGGCGCGCAGGAGGCCCGCTGGCGCACGGGGATTTACGTCTCCCTCCGGGAGGCGTAAATCCCCCAACAAAGGTAAGGGGGGGGTTTAGATAGGGCCGGGCGGGTGGGTTAGGTAGGGGAAGGGAGGGGAAGGTGAGGGGAGGGCAAAGGGCAAAGGAAAGTTCCCTTCTAGGCCGCTCCGATTTCGCTCCGATTTCGGAGCGGCCTAGGAGGGAACGGGGGTAGGCTGCGCGGCTCGGCGTGCGCAGGCTATACGAAATCGATAGCCTTGCGCGCGCCGATCCAGGATTTTAGCCGATACGCGCGACTACGCGCGTTTCAACTAAAATCCAGCGTACTTTTGTTTGCGCCTGGAGCGCAAACAAAAGTAGGCTGTTCGCGCTCATCTGAAAATCTACCCCTTGGTGCTTAGTCTTAATAGGAAGTTTCAAAATCTATTTGTCATTTTGTAATTTCAGTAATTAAATACAATTTTTAAAAATGAATAGTCTCTAAATGATTGAATACCAATTGAATTATTTTCTCAGCTTTAAGTAAATATTTCTTTTCAGAATAAGCAAAGTAACTTAAAATGCAATACTTTTAGATCTTTTTTTTTTTATTCTTTATTTATTCAACTTTTTTAACTTTACAAAATAAACCAACATTTGTGTCAGAAAATTCAGGTACATTACAAGATACCATTAACTGTTTCAGAGGAAACAAATTACAATTCTCATGTCAAATCCCACATAATATATAAAGTAAATGTAACTTATCTTTTACTGTTTTGGGGGGCTAGAACATTAGGGGGTAGATTTTTTTAAAAAGTGCGTTCGCGTACTTTTGTTTGCGCACCAGGCGTAAACAAAAGTACGCTGGATTTTATAAGATACGCGGGTAGCCGCGCGTATCTTATAAAATCCTGGATCGGCACGCACAAGGCTGCCGATTTTAAGCAGCCGGCGCGCGCCGAGCCGAGCAGCCTGTCACCGTTCCCTCCGAGGCCACTCCGAAATCGGAGCGGCCTCGGAGGGAACTTTCTTTCACCCTCCCCTCACCTTCCCCTCCCTTCCCCTACCTAACCCACCCCCCGGCCCTATCTAACCCCCCCCCCCCTACCTTTATCCACGGATTTATGCCTCCCGGAGGGAGACGTAAATCCACGTGCGCCAGCGGGCTGCTGGCGCGCCGAGACTCGACCCGGGGGCGGTTCCGGAGGGCGCGGCCATGACCCCGAAAGGCCCCGGGCCGAAACCACGCCCCGGTCCCGCTCCCGAAATGCTGCGTCTTCAGGTCCCGCCCCCGGCACGCCCCCGACACACCCCCTTCGAAAAACCCCGGGACCTACGAGCGCCCCGGGGCTCTGCGCGTGCCGGCGCCCTATGGAAAATAGGCGCGCCGGTGCGCAAGGCCCTGCTCGCGTAAATCCAGGCGGATTTACGCGAGCAGGGCTTTTAAAATCTGCCCGAAGGTGTATATAAATGAGAAACCTATCTCCAAAAGAAAAAAAGATGGACAAGCATAGCATACCTAGTTTAAATCTAACATGACAGCACAGGGGTTGAAGTGCTGGGTTTCTTTGAATCTATGAAAATATGAAAACTATGAAAACTTTTAGTTGGTCAGGAGTAAAAAAGATATAACCTTCATCTCTCCTTTTTACGATACACTTGCATGGGAAAAGTAGTAGAAAAGAAAACCCCAAAGCAATTACTTCCTGGTGAAATGTTACGAAACTCTTTTGTCTAACTTGGGTTACTAACGCCAAATCAGGAAAAATTGTTTATAACAATATCTAGAAATTGTACATTTTCATTATTTTATTTATATCATATATTGAAATTAAAGAAACCAATACTATACCCCTATTTATAACTTCCAAATCCAAATTTTCAAGAAAGTTTGTCAAGTCATTTTGGATTTGCATATTGGTTTGTCTATTTGAATTTCTAGACCTTGGCAAGAAATAGCAGGTATTAACAGCTGGCATATCATCATTTGAAAAACCCAATCCTTCTTGAAAGAACATTTTTAAAGTAGTGAAAGGAATTTCTCCTAATATTCTTGGGAAATTGAGGAGATGTAAATTCATATTTTTGGTGTTGTTTTCAGGACGTTCCAACCGCCTTGCCAGCATTTCTCTGTCTTTTGCCACAACAGCTTTAAACTCTTGTGTTTTCTTATCTCTTTTTTCTAGTTCAGAGACTCTATCCAACACCTTTTCCATTTTTCTCTGGGTTTCTCCGAGCATTTGTTGTTGCTTAAAAGTGGCTCATCTCTATAGCAAACCCAGCCATCAAATTCCCACAGGCTGTCTAGAATCACTACAGATGGTCGAGTAAGGAGGCCCTCGATCTCTCCGCTCCACACCCCTCTGTCTGTACCTGTTGAGGCCAGGGTTCGGGATTCAAGCACTCTCTCTCCAGCAGGATAGTTCACATTTACATTTGTTGGTTCATCTCCGTTCTCCTCCAGAGTCTCAGCAGTACCTTCGGGTTGTACTACCTCCGGAGGTTTCGGCTGATACGGCATCTCACCCGATGTTGCACCTTCTGCTCCGCGTCCGAAATCGGAAGTGACATCACTTCCCAGTCCCTCAACGAAGCTTCCCCTGCACTTTATCTGTGCTGGTGGCCTCCTCAGTTCGGGGCTCTGCCGGCACAGGTGGTTCTCCCAGTCCACCTTGCAGTCTTGATAACAAGTGACGGTCCTTCTCCAGGGCCTTCCTTAGTGAACACTGAACTGAAATATTGATATAATATTTCTGCTAATTCATCATCTCTCTCCAGCCATTGATCCTTATCCCCATTCAGTCTCACTATACCACTATGGACCTTTCTCCTTTCTCTGAAAAATGTTTTGTCACCACGCTTTATCTCCTTGGCAATCCTTTCCTCTGCCTGACATTTTGCTTTTTTGATTACTTTTTTCATCTCCCTCAATTTTGCCAAATAATCCTACTTGTGTTCCACTTTTTGAGATCCTTTATATTTCTTGAAAGCCGCTTTTTTTGCTTTTATTACATTAGCCACCTCCTTTGTGAACCAGATTGGTGCAATTGGTGCAATTTTGGCGGCCATGGTGCACCGGCTGCCTGCTTTCTAACCGAATAGCGCCACCGTGAAAGGTGCTGCTATTCATCGCACTACTGCCTACGATAATGTAAGTAACATTATCGCCGGCAGCGAAGCCACCAACAACGCCACACCCTCCCCGCCACGTTTTCACCCCTCCCCACCCCAACTCCACCCCCAATCTAATTTGCATGCTATCGCACATGAAAAGGACCTTTTAGCATGTGATAGAGGCTTATCGCCCACGATAAACCCTTAGAAAATAACCCCCTTAGTTTTTTAGTATTAGGGATTGGGAGAAATATTGTTCCCTCTCTGATTTTTTCATCATTGACACATGAAGTAATAACACTTATCCAGCTATATTCCGATTTATCTGGCTACATAGCAGCAGGCCTACTTAGATGGATAAGTTTGAAAATTGCTACTTGTCTGTCTAAGTAGCAATTTTCAGACTTCCATCTAAATGCTGCTACTTAGCCAGATAAAGCATCATTTATCTGTATAAGCCCGAATTTGTGTGGCTCATGGTTTTTACACACACGAGCATTTGTGTGCCCAACTGTACCTGTGTTTTATAATCTGATCATATAATTTCCATGCAAGTTATATAATATAGTAGCAACTTTGCCTGCACCTATATACACACATAAATGGGTGCACAGAAGCATTTTTGAAAGTTACTCTTAGGGAAGACAACTTTAAAACAATCACACGAGTCCCCATCTATGCGCTGTGGGCACGAATGAGCATGTGCATGAGTTATATATTGTCCCAACAAGGGCACACACATTATTATAAATATGCCTATTCACGCACGTGTGTGCCCCTAATTTTAAGCATTTACTTGAGGAAATGTTATTTGTGTATTTTCCTTTGCACTTGTTGGCTTTCTTGCATGCAAGTCAGCACATTTTATAACATGCACCTGAGAAGGAAATTCCTAGTTTTACCAATTGTCTACCAGCTTGCCCAGTCTATCTCTAGGTCATTTAGACCCTCCTGGTTATTGAGCCTGCACTATCCCCAGTTTACCCAGACCCCTCACCTAGTAAGTATTTGGATATAAAGAATTCTATTCTAACACCTGCTAAGTAGCAGAATTAAATATGAAAAAGCAGCAGCCAATCTCGAGGTCATCTAGACCCCTCTGGTTCTTTATCTGCACTGCCCCTCAGTTGACCCAAATGCCTCACATTTTCATGTTAGGCCTAAAACGGGATTTCTGCAGTCTTGCTCCTCATAAGGTACAGGAGTAAATGTGAGTGGCTGATGAGCCAACATATAAGCTGCAGCCTCCAGCCTTAAGGGGAGAGAGCAAGGTTGGGGGGAGAGAAGGGGGCTGAGAGTAAAGGATGGATCAGGGGATACGAGCAATCAGAGGTGTGAATAGGGAAGAGAGGAGGGGTGAAATGAAGAGGGGGCAGGGGAGAGAGGCGGATGGGCTGAGGCAGGAAGAAAGAGGAGGCTGAAGAAAATCACCCTCATAATGTGAAGAATGACTCTGGAAATACTCTATGGAGCACTGTGTGTGTGTGTGTGTGTGTGTGTGTGTGTGTGTGTGTATGTGTGTGTATGTGTGTGTGTGTGTGTGTGTGTGTGAGTGTGTGTGTGTGTGTGTATGTGTATGTGTATGTATGTGTTTGTGTGTGTGTGTGTGTGCTACTCCATGAAACATTCAAACTCTAAACTCCTGTCTTTTCTGATTGGCATTCTTCCAAAATATAAAATCATCAGTCAAAAGATTAGCAATGTCTGAGTGTCCAGGGATGATATCCCAAGTGGGCCCATCAACCAAATTAAGCACTCTTAGTTCATCAGACACTTCATGCCAGAGAAGCAGATCCCAGTAGCCAAGAAGGTAAGTGATGAGATCAGAACTTACTTTACTATCGACTGGAATCTATACTAATGTTCTCCTCACACACCGTATCCAAATGCTGCTTATTACGAATGTGATTGTTTGTTTTATTCTTTGCTACAATTGTAACATTGAAATAAGGATGATCTGCTGTAGCTAGATAATGTCTGGACTGATTCATCAACATGTCGGAAATCCATGTGTCCTCCTCAGATCCAATCCGGTGCAAGGTAAATCACTTTCTGCTTCATTTATATAATGTAACTGGGTTGGAAGTTCATGCAGTGAACCCACCACCCCAATAAACATTAGAATGCCGTCCCGGTCAGAGTGGCAGTGTAATTCACAATGGCTCACAGCTGACCAGGTGAAACCTTTGCAGAACACCAGCTCACAGCAGCAGCAGCTTGAAAAAACTCTGAGGGGAAGGGAAGTTACTTGCCTACTATGCAATTACTTTCAACCCCTTAAAAATCAAGGGCAAACACTGAGATTGTATCTATAAAGAGAAGGAACATTATTTTTTTATTCATAAACACATTCTTTGTGATTGCACTTGGTTTTCAGGAGACTGGAAGCCATTGCATGTCATTGCAGATTGTTAAATTACACTTATTGATCATCACTTGTATGAGAGAATGATTAGTGCTGACAGAAAGACAAGTTGCAGGAGGATTTAGTTCTAATGCATACTCTGTGATGAACATAACAGCCTAGGAAGAGTCATGCTGGGTCAGACATTGTCCAGTCTGGGTCATTTAGAATTACTCAGTAAATCCTAAAAGGGAGATCCACTCCATTCCACACTCCCAGGAATAACAGATGCTGAACCCAAAGTCTACTTGGCTAATAATTATTTAATAGACCCACTCTCTAGGAGCTTGACCAAACTTTTTAAAACCCCAGTTAGGATATTAGCCTTAATCACATCCATCAACAACAAATTCCATAGCTTAATTGTGCATTGAGTCAAACAAATAATATTTTGCTTTCCATCTGCCTCAAGTTATTTCATGGATCATTCTCTAGTCCTAGCACTGTTTCAAAAGAGTACATAACTGTTCTCTATAACTTATCCCAAAGCACACATCCCCTCTCAGTCATCTCTTCTCCAAGCCCGAAGACCCCTATCCTGTTACGCCTTTCTTCAATCCCCTCTTAACATTTTTTATGCTGTTCTCTGCATCTTTTCCAGTTCAGCAATATCTACATAGCATGAACTAACTGCACATGATCTAAAAATGTAATTGTATTGTCCTGTAGTGTGAATTTCTCTCCATAAGGAATCCCCATGCCAGAATCTTTTTAAATATTCATCATAGAAACCGCTGAATGTTTCCCTGCAGAATCCATTTCACCATTATAGTAAATTAGCCAGCGAAGTGCAAATAGGAAAGGCTTTTGAGAATCATTGATAACTTTTTCTTAGCTCCCAATATACCTCTTTTCCTTAGATTTCCTCTCCATAATCATATCTTACAATATATATTTGCAGATTCATTGACTTCAATGTTAGTTTTAAATTGCCTTCTCTTAGGCTTGCTTTTGGATGCCCAGGCTGTTTTTATATTTTATATGTATCAGTGTGATGCTTGAATGGGGGTGCTGATGAAAATCTGCTCTTCAGCTGTTTGTGCTGTATTCATGCTTTATCAGTGTGATGCATGCAGTGGGCTCTAATAAAGATCTGCTCCTCAGCTGTCTATGCTGTATTCATGCTTTGGGGCGGATTTTCAGAGCCCTGCTCGCCTAAATCCGCCCAAAACCGGGCGGATTTAGGCGAGCAGGGCCCTGCGCGCCGGTGAGCCTATTTTACATAGGCCTACCGGCGCGCGCAGAGCCCCGGGACTCGCGTAAGTCCCGGGGTTCTCAGAGGGGGGCGTGTCGGGGGCGGGCCCGGTCGTCGCGGCGTTTCGGGGGCATGTCGTCAGCGTTTTGGGGGTGGGTAAGGGGGCGTGGCTACGGCCCGGGGCAGTCCGGGGGCGTGGCCGCGCCCTCCGTACCCGCCCCCAGGTCGCGGCCCGGCGCGCAGGAGGCCCGCTCGCACGCGGGGATTTACTTCTCCCTCCGGGAGGCGTAAATCCCCGGAGAAAGGTAAGGGGGGGGGGTGTAGACAGGGCCGGGCGGGTGGGTTAGGTAGAGGAAGGGAGGGGAAGGTGAGGGGAGGGCGTTAGAGGATTCCCTCCAAGGCCGCTCCGATTTCGGAGCGGCCTTGGAGGGAACGGGGGTAGGCTGCGCGGCTCGGCGCGCGCCAGCTATACAAAATCGATAGCCTTGCGCGCGCTGATCCAGGTTTTTAGCAGATACGCGCGGCTCCGCGCGTATCTACTAAAATCCAGCGTACTTTTGTTTGCGCCTGGAGCGCAAACAAAAGTAGGCCTATTCGCGGAGTCTGAAAATCCGCCCCTTTATGTGTATCAGTGTGATGTGTGCAGGGGAGCTCTGATAAAGATCTGCTCTTCAGCTGTCTGTACTGTACTATATTAGTTTAATGCCTGCATGGGGCTCTGATAAGGTTTAGAACTGTACGCGTATTCAAGATGGTGGTAGCAGGTCAATATAAATACATTCTAAAATCTGTTAGTGATTATATTATTTCATTAATTAAATATATTTTTATAAAGAGAAGCTAGGATCTAACAGGTAAACAATCATAAGAACACAAGATATATCATACTGGGTCAGACCAAGGGTCCATCAAGCCCAGCATCCTGTTTCCAAAAGTGACCAATCCATCACAAGTACCAGGCAAGTACCCACAATTAAATAATTCTCAAGCTACTATTGCTTAATAATTAATAGCAGTTTATGGATTGTTCCTCTAGGAACTTATCCAAATCTTTTTTAAGCCCAGTTAAACTAACTGCTGTAACCACATCCAGAGCTTTATTATGCACTGAGTGAAAAATAATTTTCTTCAATATGTTTTAAATGAGCTACTTGCTAACTTCATGGAATGCCCCCTAGCCCTTTTGATATCTGAGAGAATAAATAACCAATTTATATTAACTTATTCAAGTCCTTTCATGATTTTGTAGACCTCTATTGTATCCCCGCTCAGTCGTCTCTTCTTCAAATTGAACAGCCCTAACTTCCTTAGTCTTTCCTCATAGGGCAGCCGTTCCATGCCACTTATCATTTTGGTCACCCTTCTCCAGTGCAACTATATCTTTTTTGAGATGTGGAGACCAGAATTGTACACAGAATTCAAGGTGTGGTCTCACCATGGACCAATACAGAGGCATTATGAAATCTATCATTTTATTAAGCATTCACTTCCTAATAATTCCTAACATTCTGTTTGCTTTTTTGATCGCCACAGCACACTGAGCTGACGATTTCAAAATATTATCCATTATGATGCATAGATCTCTTTCCTGGGTGGTAACTCCTAAGATAGAACCTAACTTTGTGTAACTATAGCAAGGGTTATTTTTCCTTATATGTATCACTTTGCACTTGTCCATGTTAAATTTCATCTGCCATTTGGAAGCCCAATCTTCCAGTCTCACAAGGTACACCTGAAATGTATTACTCTGCATAATTTTGTGCCATATGTAAATTTGATCACTGCACTCATTGTACCCCTTTCCATATCATTGATAAATATATTAAAAAGCAGCAGTCCAGATACAGATCTGTGAGGCACTCCACTGTTTACCTTTTTCTACTGTGAAAATAGACCATTTAATCCTACTCTCTGTTTCCTGTTTTTAACCATCTTGCAATCCACAAAAATACATTGGGGAAGATTTTAAAACCTGCGTGCGGGCACAGATTTGTTCGCGCAACTTGGCGCGAACAAATCTACACCCGGTTTTATAACATGTGCACGAAGCCGCACGCATATTATAAAATTCAAGGTCGGCGCACGCAAGAGGGTGCACAATTGTGCAACTTGCATGCGCCGAGCCACGCAGCCTGCTTCCATTCCCTCCGAGGCCACTCTGAAATCGGAGCGGCCTCAGAGGGAACTTTCCTTCTGCCCCCCCCCCGCACCTTCCCCTCCCTTCCCCTACCTAACCCACGCCCAGCCCTACCTAGAACTCCCCCTTACGTTTGTTGAAGAAGTTACGCGTGCTGGCTAATGGCCGGCCCGCGATCCCAGGCACAGCGGCAAATGGCCACTGTGCCTGGAGGCTCAGGCCACGCCCCGGACTGCCCCCCGGACCGCCCTGGACTGCCCATGCCCCGCCCCTTTTTGCAAGCCCCGGGACATACGCACGTCCTGGGGCTTGCGCGTGCCGCCGAGCCTATGCAAGATAGGCTCGGCGCACGCAGGGGGAGGCAGGGGGAGGTTTTCAGTGGTTGCGTGCGTATCTTACACGTGCAACCCTTTGAAAATCTACCCCATTACGTCCTATCCCATGACTTTTTAGTTTTCTTAGAAGTCTCTCATGCTGGATTTTGTCAAATGACTTCTGAAAATCCAAATATACTATATCTACCAGTTCAACTTTGTCCACATGTTTATTCACCCCTTCAGAAAATGTAGGAGATTTGTGAGTCAAGACTTCCCTTGGGTAAATCCATGTTGGCTATGTCCAATTAAACAACATCTATCTAAATGTTTTGTGATTTTATTCTTTATAACAGTTTCCACTATTTTACCTGGCGCTGAAGTCAGGCTCTCTTGTCTATAGTTTCCTGGATCACCCTTGAAGTCCTTTTAAAATATCGGGATTATATTGGCCATTTCCCATCTTCAAGTACAATGGATGATTTTAATGATAGGTTACAAATTAATTAAAATAGGTCTAAAATTTCATTTTTCAGTTCTTTCAGAACCCTGGATTGTATGTGATCCAATCCATGTGATTTACAACTCTTCAGTTTGTCAGTCTGGCCTATCACATCTTCTAGGTTCACCGTGATTTGGTTCAGTTCATCTGAATCATCGTCATTGAAAACCATCGCCAGAATGGGTATCTCCCAACATTCTCTTCAATAAAAACCAAAGCAAAGAAATTGTTTAATCTTTCCATAATGGCCTTATCTTCCCTAAGTGCACATTTAACCCCTTGAACATCTAATGGTCCAACTGACTCCCTCACAGGCTTTCTGCTTTGGATATATTTGAAAACGTTTTTATTGTGAGTTTTTGTCTCTACATCCAGCTTCTTTTCAAATTCTCTCTTAACCTGTATTATCAATGTCTTACATTTAACTTTCTAGCACTTATTCTTTATCCTATATTCTTCTGATGGATCCGTCTTCCAATTTTTAAAATAGCCTCTTTCACCTCACATTTTAGCCATGCTGACAATCATTTTACCTTCCTTACCAATGTGTGCACTTTGGGACACAATTGGATTACTTTACCCCATGTATTCTACACTAATAATTAAAGTAAAACTATGCTGGGAGTTTAGCTTTGCTTACTTCCTAAAGAAAAATTTCTTACATAAATCTTCTCCTACTTTCTCTATGTGTAATATTTTTGGCACAAAACGATGTACTTTTTTCAATTCTCTGCCCTCTCCCCCCCCCCCCCCCTCAGTTTACCTCCATAGTAAGTGGATAAAAATAAATGCTATTGAGCATCCAGGGTGGGCAGATAATCAGAGAAGTCCTTTTCTGTGGGCAAAACACTGTTCCACTTGTAGCACAGCCTTTGATTATTGCCTGCTTTATATAAATGTCAGTTGAATTATTTAAATTATTTTTTGACTGATGCTTTCAGCAAATATTTTCTTTCAAGAGCTAGTACCTTTATATTCTCTTGAACATAATCGCTTGTAAACAAGAATATATTTGGTAAATATGAAAAACAAGAACAACTTTAACAGTAAATGTGCGAATCTGTATCACAGTGATTGTGTCACTTTCTATCTATCACAGTGCAACCATCCCACTATGACCTTGTGAGACTATAAATCTGTAACTGTAGTAATTGTGACAGTAATTGTAGTAATATGCCACCCACTGTAGGATTGTGTGGGTAGGAAGTGATATGTGTATAATAGTATGACTGCATAGATGTCTTACCATGAAACCATATGACAGTGTGACTTTATAACTCTGTGGCTGATTGTGTGAGAAAGTAACTGTATCACTGTATAAATTTATTTGTATAAAACCTTCACTGTGGGATTCCGGTCACACAGGAGAGTTAGACTCAAAAGCATAAGGGATGCTAAGCAGAAGTTAAAAGTTGATGACCAGTTAAAATGTGATATAATCCTGCAAAAAACATACGTTGTGAATGATATAATGCACACTTTCTAACACATATTCAAAGGAGAGGAACATAAAGCCTTGGCAAATAGCGTGTCCTATTCGCAAAGTAGAAGTGTTGTGCCAGTCACCAGGCTGAGCCAGAGGAAGGAGAAGCTGCTGTTCTGGGTCGGCTTCACCCTGACAGGGTTAAAGGGGAGAAGGATGAGGTACAGAAGAGGGAAGAAGGAGGGGTACGGGAACAGGAGTAAAGGGATGGAGAGGTGAGAGAAGTGAGAGGCTGTTGGGAGAAGGTGGGGAAGAGGGTAGAGAGGGAAGGAAACTCTTTGATGTTTTTCTTAAAGATGCTATATTAAGATAAATAAACCAAACTAAGAAGGAGGGGAAATTGAAGAGGGGAGGAGAGGTATTTCAATACAGATACCAAATAGACCACAAATATGTTGCAGGATTCAGCTAGTACATAAATTATATCCATTATTATTACTATGTAGGGATGTGAATCGTTTTTCAACGATTAAAATTATCGTCCGATAATGTTAATATCGTCTTAAATCGTTATAGAACACGATACAATAGAAATTCTAACGATTTATCGTTAAAAATCGTTAAATCATGTTAGTGCGCACTAACGGGAGTTAGTGCGCACTAACAGGGAGTTAGTGCGCACTAACGGGAGTTAGTGCGCACTAACTCCCTGTTAGTGCGCACTAACTCGATTTAGTGCGCACTAACTGAAAATGATACAAATAAACACTTTCCAGGTCACTGAAGGTCAGTTAGGAATGAATATGTGTTCCTATTGGCTGGCTGCCCTCTTATCTATTGATGTTACCAAGGTTACCACTGAGGTGATGGTTGGGGGGATGGGAAATGGAACTGGAAACTAACGAACAATAACAGAAAATGAAACAAAGTGTTCACACTTCCCAGGTCAGTAAAGGTCACTTAGGAATGAATATGTATTCCTATTGGCTGGCTGTGCTCTTATCTATTGATGTTACCAAGGCTAACACTGAGGTAATGGTTGGGGGGATGTGAAATGGAAACAGTTGGAAGCTTGACAAAAAAAGTAATGTAATGATCAGCACTCACATGACTAGAACTTGCTTGTTTATTATTTTTGTTAGCAGGCACCTGAAATGCTAGTGCATGTTGAATTTGCCAATCACTGTGCATTTTAGAAAGGTGGTCCTGGCTGGAACTGTACACAGTTCAAATATATGTAATTGATTGTTGGTAAGTGTAGATTTTAAGTGATTTTCCTGCACACAGTGCCCTAACCTTGGCACCAGGGGTGTTGTGATCTTCCTGCACACAGTGCCCTAACCCTGATACCAGTCTGAGACAGCTCCCTCCCTGCATTACTAGTGAGAGGCTGGCTTCACAGACAGGGGGGAGCTGCCTGACCCTCACTCCTGACTTCCCCCATGTCCCAGCTAGTGAATGGTGTGTGGGTGAGGGGGGGGGGGAGGATGGTGAAGTCTGAGACAGCTCCCTCCCTGCATTACTAGTGAGAGGCTGGCTTCACAGACACGGGGGAGCTGCCTGACCCTCACTCCTGACTTCCCCCATGTCCCAGCTAGTGAATGGTGTGTGGGTGAGGGGGGGGGAGGATGGTGAAGTCTGAGACAGCTCCCTCCCTGCATTACTAGTGAGAGGCTGGCTTCACAGACAGGGGGGAGCTGCCTGACCCTCACTCCTGACTTCCCCCATGTCCCAGCTAGTGAATGGTGTGTGGGTGAGGGGGGGGGGGAGGATGGTGAAGTCTGAGACAGCTCCCTCCCTGCATTACTAGTGAGAGGCTGGCTTCACAGACAGGGGGGAGCTGCCTGACCCTCACTCCTGACTTCCCCCATGTCCCAGCTAGTGAATGGTGTGTGGGTGAGGGGGGGGGGGGGGAGGATGGTGAAGTCTGAGACAGCTCCCTCCCTGCATTACTAGTGAGAGGCTGGCTTCACAGACAGGGGGGAGCTGCCTGACCCTCACTCCTGACTTCCCCCATGTCCCAGCTAGTGAATGGTGTGTGGGTGAGGGGGGGGGAGGAGGATGGTGAAGTCTGAGACAGCTCCCTCCCTGCATTACTAGTGAGAGGCTGGCTTCACAGACAGGGGGGAGCTGCCTGACCCTCACTCCTGACTTCCCCCATGTCCCAGCTAGTGAATGGTGTGTGGGTGAGGGGGGGGGGAGGATGGTGAAGTCTGAGACAGCTCCCTCCCTGCATTACTAGTGAGAGGCTGGCTTCACAGACAGGGGGGAGCTGCCGGACCCTCACTCCTGACTTCCCCCATGTCCCAGCTAGTGAATGGTGTGTGGGTGAGGGGGGGGGGAGGATGGTGAAGTCTGAGACAGCTCCCTCCCTGCATTACTAGTGAGAGGCTGGCTTCACAGACAGGGGGGAGCTGCCGGACCCTCACTCCTGACTTCCCCCATGTCCCAGCTAGTGAATGGTGTGTGGGTGAGGGGGGGGGGGGGGGGATGGTGAAGTCTGAGACAGCTCCCTCCCTGCATTACTAGTGAGAGGCTGGCTTCACAGACAGGGGGGAGCTGCCTGACCCTCACTCCTGACTTCCCCCATGTCCCAGCTAGTGAATGGTGTGTGGGTAAGGGTGGGGGGGGGGGGGAGGAGGATGGTGAAGTCTGAGACAGCTCCCTCCCTGCATTACTAGTGAGAGGCTGGCTTCACAGACAGGGGGGAGCTGCCTGACCCTCACTCCTCCGGGGTATTGTGATCTTCCTGCACACAGTGCCCTATCCCTGATACCAGGGGTGTTGTGATCTTCCTGCATGCAGTGCCCTATCCCTATTAATACCAGGAGTGTTGTGATCTTCCTGCACCAGTGCCCTATCCCTAATTCCAGGGGTGTTGTGATCTTCCTGCACACAGTGCCCTATTCCTGATACTAGGAGTGTTGTGATCTTCCTGCATGCAGTGCCCTATCCCTGATACCGGGATGTGTGCAAGAAGATCCCAACACCCCCGGTATCAGGAATAGGGCACTGTGTGCAGGAAGATCACAATACCCCTGGTATCAGGGTTAGGGCACAAGTTCTAGTCACATTGACTGATCACATTACTTGTTTTGTCAAGCTACCAACTGTTTCCATTTCCCATCCCCCATATAGTGTCAGTGGGAAGCTTGGTAACATGAATAAATAAGAGGGCAGACAATAGGAATACATATTCATTCCTAAACTGACCTTAACTGACCTGAAAAGTGTCAAATTGTATCATTTTCAGTTAGTGCGCACTAACTCTCCGTTAGTGCGCACTAACTCCCGTTAGTGCGCACTAACTCGAGTTAGTGCGCACTAATCGGAAAAAACGATTTTTAACAATTTTTTAACTAAAAAATCGTGCCTAACACGATTTTCTTGCCCTGCCACACGATTTCTATCGTTAAGACGATATGGAAAACGATTCACATCCCTATTACTATGTCAGAGAGGCTGAACTTCAAAAATGCCATTTCACGGATCATTAATTATTATATAATAAACTACTTAGTTTACTTATATTTTGTCCTGGTATTTGCAGGAAGATATTTCTCTTTCTCTTTGATTTCAGTGACACTGCAATTTTGTCTGTTTTTTCTAATTTGATCTCTATTTGTTTCAGCACCTCCATGCCATAGAAAATAGCAAAATGGAAAATGACACTGGAGTGACAGAATTCCTGCTTCTGGGGTTCTCAGAGTTCCCGGAGCTGCAGCTCCCTCTCTTTGCTCTCTTCTCACTCCTCTACCTGATGGCTGTGCTGGGGAACCTCCTCGTTATCTCTACAGTATGTGGCAATCGACACCTGCACACCCCCATGTATTTCTTCCTGCTCAACTTATCTGCCTTAGACATCTCTTCCCTGACAGTCACTGTGCCAAAATTACTGGCAATCCTCCTAACACAGAGAAATACCATATCTTTTAGTGCATGTATTTTACAGTTGTATTGTTACATGGCCTGCATTGATATAGAATTTCTGCTTCTCACTGCCATGGCATATGACCGTTACATTGCAATATGCAATCCCCTGCGTTACACCATCATCATGAATAAGAGGGTCTGTGCTCTTCTGGCAGGTATCTCATGGGTAACAGGTTTAATAGACGTATTGCCACACACTGTCATTATATCTCACTTTTCATTCTGTGACTCCAATGTAATCAATCATTTTTTTTGTGACCTCACAGTGCTGCTAAAAATTTCCTGTACAGACATTGCAATCATTCTAAATATGACATTTGTAGTATCCCTGTTTGCAGCTTTCACCCCATTTCTCCTAACTCTGACATCCTACATGTTTATCATCTCCTCTGTCCTGAAAATCCATTCTATGGAGGGGAAAAGCAAGGCCTTCTCCACCTGCTCCTCCCACCTGACGGTCCTCATTCTCTTATATGGGACTATCACAGGAGTCTATATACATCCTGAGTCAGGGGACTCCATCAGATCAAGCAAGCTGCCAACCGCTGTGTATATAATCATGCTCCCACTGTTAAATCCACTGATTTACAGCTTGAGAAGTAAAGAGTTAAATGTGGCTCTGAAAAAAGCTTTAAACAGGAAGTCAATGTTGTCAGCTGCTAAACACTTTTAGGTAAATTTTAAAAGTCCCGCATGCACATTAAGAGATACACTCACAAGTCAGGCCGGCGCGTGCCAAGTGGATTTTAAAAGCCACCTGGTTACATGCGTACATGCAGTGATGTGCACAAATAAGACGATCAAAAGGAAAGAGGTAAACCAGACTAGAGTTTTACCAGATAGACCAATTTCAGCAAGTATGGAGATTAGGCTTTTATGTTCGACCGTGTCGAAGGCGGCGGAGAGGTCAAGTAGGATGAGGATGTATCTTTGCCCATTGTCAAAACTTCTTATTATTGTGTTTGATAAATTGAGGAGTAAGGTTTCTATGCTATGATTTTTCCTGAATCCGTGTTCGGTGGGGTGCAAGATGTTGTTTGTTTTGAGATGATCAATGAGTTGTTTAAGTTCTGCTACAAAATTATTCAGAGTAATTAAATCACAAGCGGATTGTGATACATTACAGGAGGACCTTGCAAGACTGGAAGATTGGGCATCCAAATGGCAGATGAAATTTAATGTGGACAAGTGCAAGGTGTTACATATAGGGAAAAATAACCTTTGCTGTAGTTACACGATGTTAGGTTCCATATTAGGAGCTACTACCCAGGAAAAAGATCTAGGCGTCATAGTGGATAATATTTTAAAATCGTCGGCTCAGTGTGCTGCAGTAATCAAAAAAGCAAACAGAATGTTAGGAATTATTAGGAAGGGAATGGTTAATAAAACAGAAAATGTCATAATGCCTCTATATCGCTCCATGGTGAGACCACACCTTGCATTCTGTGTACAATTCTGGTCGCTGCATCTCAAAAGAGATATATTTGCAATGGAGAAGGTACAGAGAAGGGCAACCAAAATGATAAAGGGGATGGAACAGCTCTCCTTTGAGGAAAGACTGAAGAGGTTAGGGTTGTTCAGCTTGGAGAAGAGACGGCTGAGGGGGATATGATAGAGGTCTTTAAGATCATGAGAGGTCTTGAACGAGTAGATGTGAATCAGTTATTTACACTTTCAAATAATAGGACTAGGGGGCATTCCATGAAGTTAGCAAGTAGCACATTTAAGACTAATCAGAGAAAATTCTTTTTCACTCAATGCACAATAAAGCTCTGGAATTTGTTGCCAGAAGATGTGGTTAGTGCAGTTAGTGTAGCTGGGTTCTTGGAGAAGAAATCCATTAACGGCTATTAATCAAGTTTACTTAGGGAATAGCCACTGCTATTAATTGCATCAGTAGCATGGGATCTTCTTAGTGTTTGGGTAATTGCCAGGTTCTTGTGACCTGGTTTGGCCTCTGTTGGAAACAGGATGCTGGGCTTGATGGACCTTTGGTCTGACCCAGCCTGGCAATTTCTTATGTTCTTATGTTCTTAAAAAACAGGTTGGGCAGAGGCATGTCAGGGTCTGGTCATGAGATGTATGCATAAATATATTCACGCATAGGCATGCACTGGAGGTCTCCTGCTGTGTAACTTCGCTTCAGCTATGGATAATGGGTAAGTTTTAAAACAAAAAAATTTTAGGCAAGTCAGTGTGATTTTAAGGGTTGGGATAACAGGGGGGATGGGAGGCTATTAAACTCAGTGGCTTTGGAAGTCCTTTCCCTTAACTGGTCAAACTGGGAATGAACTGAGAAAAAGATGAATGGCATCATTGCACATCCCCTGTAAAATCTCCCCACTTTCTCAGTAGATAGGGGATTTGCTCACACATGTACATGAAGAATTAAAATTGAGGACACATGTACACATGTTCAAGCTCATTTGAAACATGTGGATATACATATACATATATATGATATGAAATGATCATGTCCCGGGAGGTGGGCAATTAAATGTGCACATATGTGCCCATTATCATCTCAATGTTGTCTTTCCCAAACATGGCATTTTATAAAAGCTTTGGTTACTTTTGAGTTAAGGCATGAGAATATTGAGGTCCTTGAAATGACTACAAATTTATATCAACTCTACTAGTTATGCCTAGATATAATAGCAGCAAGACGAGTAGATCGAAATCGCGCAATCTCAGTTAATAAGGAGTTTTCACTGAAGAAGCACATCGACCACAACCTTAAGAGTCAACGCTCTACCTGTAGTGCACGCACAGCATTCTAATGAAGGAGCGCAGTTACCATGATATGCTGAGTATGTTATTACAGCCGAGATATATAAGCAGATTCCATGCCTAGAAGTGATTCCCTGATGAAGAATTTCCATTCGAAACATTGCAGTGTCAGGATCGTTACACTTACTGCATGAATTTCAACCTTTCATTATGATGTAAACCGATATGATGTGTATTTTAATGTCGGTATAAAAAAGCTTTATTTGAAAAACTGGAAAAATTGTGACTTAATACAAATACTATCTCAAAAAGAAAGTCACATATGAAACACAGTTCATTGGTTTACCCTCATAGATGGGCTAATGTACATGTTCGCTGATTTAGCGTTAATAACTTTTGTGCCAAGAAATCTCTGGCTGCCCATTCAAAATTCAATGACAGGGTAACCGTTTTTAGAACCGTGATTACCACTGCCGCTTATATACTGCCGTTTGTTTAAGGCAAAACTTTCAAAGAAAGATTTTTCACAATTTTTTTTGAAACTTTTTTTTTTCTTTTTTCAAATTTTTCAAGACTCTCCAATCATATCCATATTTCCCATCAAATTAAATGATTGTACTTATCTCATTAATGTAGCAAAATTGCTGCAGTCCATTGAGCGTCTTTAACTCGCTCTGCTAATTTCTGGTTAGCCCAAGTTTGTGGAGCGTATTGAACTCGCTCGCAAGACAGAGCTTGGAGACTTTGCTGGATGCAAAGTGGCCACATATCATGACCCTGCTGTTCCTGTGGGTTGAATTATTGGGTGTACACTACAGGCCCAAATGGAAAAATGCAATTTATTTATTTATTTATTTATTTATTTATTTATTTATTTACTTACTTACTTACTTACTTACTTACTTATTTAAAAACTCTTCTATACCGTTGTTAAGTTAATTCACCATCACAATGGTTTACAGAAAAGCATAATAAGGAAAAACTATAATTGGTATAGATTACAAATTATACATGTGCCAACATAAAACGGTAACATATTTTAATAAGAGAAACTATGTGTTAATTAAGGCTTATATGCCGGTTGAGAAACTGTCAAGCGGTTCATATCTAGATTTATTATTCAATTGGAGATATTAAAGGAAAAAAACTGATTACTTGGCGCGTCCTTATCTTTCAACTGTTTACCTCCTTCACTTTGCCTTTATAAAAAGCTTGTTTAAAAAGCCAGGTTTTCAGACTAGTTTTAAAAAGTTTCAAATTTCTCTGCAGCCTTATTTTGAGTGGCATGGAGTTCCAATAGAACAGGTCCAGCCAGCGACAGTACTCTCTCCCTTACCTGAGTGAGGCATGCTGATTTAACCGAATGAATAGTTAGTAGAACTTTATTAGTAGATCTCAGGTTTCTGTGTGGTACATGTACATGCAGGGCTGTGTTAAGCCAGTTGGCTTTTTCATCATGGATTAGTTTATGAATTACACACAATGCTTTGTATTGTATTCTTTGTTCAATTATAAGCCAGTGTAGCTCAGCAAGTGTACCTGTGATGTGGTCTCTTTTCTTTTTACCTGTCAAAATCCTAGCAGAGGAATTTTTCAATATTTGGAGTGGTCTAATGGTATCTTGAGGTAGCCCTAATAGCAGAGAGTTACAGTAGTCTGTGCTCGTGAATATCATTGCCTGTAAGACTGTGCAAAAATTATTCAGCGTTAGCAGGGGTTTCAGTCTTCTAAGGACCATTAGTTTGGCATAACCTTCTTTTAATTTCTGTGAAATGTGTTGTTTCATGTTAAGCTCAGGATCAATTATTACCCCTAGATTCCGTACTTTTATTGCTAACTCTACAGTTTGATTATTTTTGATTGAGATTGTAGTTTGTTTAGGGTGTATATTTTTTCATTCTAGGTGTAAGAATTCAGTTTTATCAATGTTTATTACCAATTCCATTTGGTTTAGGAGTTGTTTGATTATTTCAAGATACATATTGGCCAGTTTCATTATTTCTTCAATTGTGTTTACGATGGGTAACAATAGTTGTATGCCATCTGCGTGTATGTAGTGTAATATTCCAAGTCCTGCGAGTAGGTGACACACTGGGAGGAGGTAAATATTAAAGAGTGTTGCAGACAGGGCTGATCCCTGTGGGACTCCTGTTTATAGTTTAACTTTGTCTGATAGTGTGTTTTTGATTTGTACTTGGAACAATCTATTGTTTAAGTATGACTCAAACCAGTTTATTGTTTTTTTATTGAGTCCTATTTCTTTTAGTCTATTGATTAGTGTTTTGTGATTTACAGTGTCAAATACTGCAGAGAGAACCAATAGAATCAGAATGTAACATGTTCCTGTATCAAAGCCTCTTAAGATATTGTCTGATAGAGCTAGTAATAATGTCTCAGTAATGTAGTGTTTGCGGAAACCATGTTGTGCAGGATATAATATGTTATTACTTTCTAAGTGTTTTGATAGTTGTTTTTGAAATGATTTTTTTTCAATTAGTTTGGCTATTAAGGGTAAGTTGGAGACTGTTCTATAGTTGCTCAGATTTAGGGGGTCAAGGTTCTTTTTCTTAATGATTGGTTTGATTATGGCTCCTTTCAGGATATCTGGCATTGATCCTACAACTAGGGAAAGGTTGATGATCTTAGTTAATGTTGGAGCTACTGGGTTGGCTAGTTTTTTAAATTCCATTATGGGTATGGTATCAATTGAGTGAGGAACAGGGTTCAATTTTTTTTTATCATGTTCTTGACTTCAGTGTATGATATCTATTCAAACTCTGACATCCTTTTTGGGTATATTAATCTCTTGTTTGGTTGTGTTAAGGACTTTTGTTCTTAAGTTTTCAATTTTATCTTTAAATAATTTAACTACTTCATTACATCAATTCTCTTGTAATTTCTGATGATTGTATTGTCATTGGTGAGGTTTTTTACTATGTTAAATATAGTTCTAACATTATTTGCTAACTTTTCTATTTTTGAGCTGAAACATTTATTTTTGGTTTCTAAAATTATTTTTTTTGTAGTAAACCAGTTTTCTGTATTTTGTTAAATTATCAGTTGTTTTGGGTTTTTTTTCCATTCTTTTTCTATCTTTTTAAGTATCAGTTTCACTTCTTTGATTTGCTCATTATACCATGGAGTATTCTGTTTTGGTTCCTTAATGTGGACCTTTCTTGGGGGATTTATTTTGTTTGCCAAATTCATGGTTCTGTTTTTCCAATCAGATGTTGCAGTGTGGCTTTTTGTGTAATTGACGTGTGTTAGTTCTTCATGTAATTTGTCTTTTAGAATATCTGTATTAAAGATATTTAATTCATATTTGAATTCAGCTGATTCCATGCTTTGTTTCTTTATTGGGCCTGTGTGTTTGATCTGAGAATTAATGAGGAAGTGGTCTGACCATGGGATTTGTGTATATTCAGTTTTTATATTTTCTAAGAGGTTACTGTTAATGAATGTTAGGTCTAATGAGTGGCCTGCTTTGTGTGTTGGTTTATCTGTGATAAGTTTGAAACCTAGTGCAGTCATTACATCAATTAACATTTGGCAGGTATTTGATAAGGGGTGAACATCCATTTGAAGGTTAGTCACCTAAAATTATTGTAGGTTTAGTTGGGTTTAGATGTGTTGTAAAGAATTCTGTTAGTGGGGAGATGTTTAGTTCGAGGATACTGGGTGGGCAGTAGATCAGACAGATTAGAAAATGGTTGGTGTCAAAAAAGGACATTTCATGATTTGCTGGCGTCGTGATTGAGAGCAGTTTAGTTTTGAATTTCTCTTCAATGATTAATATTAATTAGGGATGTGAATCGTGTCCTCGATCGTCTTAACGATCGATTTCGGCTGGGAGGGGGAGGGAATCGTATTGTTGCCGTTTGGGGGGGTAAAATATCGTGAAAAATCGTTAAAAATCGTGAAAAATCGAAAAATCGAAAAACCGGCACATTAAAACCCCCTAAAACCCACCCCCGACCCTTTAAATTAAATCCCCCACCCTCCCGAACCCCCCCCCAAATAACTTAAATAACCTGCGGGTCCAGCGGCGGTCCGGAACGGCAGCGGTCCGGAACGGGCTCCTGCTCTGAATCTTGTCGTCTTCAGCCGGCGCCATTTTCCAAAATGGCGCCGAAAAATGGCGGCGGCCATAGACGAAAAAGATTGGACGGCAGGAGGTCCTTCCGGACCCCCGCTGGACTTTTGGCAAGTCTCGTGGGGGTCAGGAGGCCCCCCACAAGCTGGCCAAAAGTTCCTGGAGGTCCAGCGGGGGTCAGGGAGCGATTTCCCGCCGCGAATCGTTTTCGTACGGAAAATGGCGCCGGCAGGAGATCGACTGCAGGAGGTCGTTCAGCGAGGCGCCGGAACCCTCGCTGAACGACCTCCTGCAGTCGATCTCCTGCCGGCGCCATTTTCCGTACGGAAAATGGCGCCGGCCATACGCGTATGGCCGGCGCCATTTTCCGTACGAAAACGATTCGCGGCGGGAAATCGCTCCCTGACCCCCGCTGGACCTCCAGGAACTTTTGGCCAGCTTGTGGGGGGCCTCCTGACCCCCACGAGACTTGCCAAAAGTCCAGCGGGGGTCCGGAAGGACCTCCTGCCGTCCAATCTTTTTCGTCTATGGCCGCCGCCATTTTTCGGCGCCATTTTGGAAAATGGCGCCGGCTGAAGACGACAAGATTCAGAGCAGGAGCCCGTTCCGGACCGCTGCCGTTCCGGACCGCCGCTGGACCCGCAGGTTATTTAAGTTATTTGGGGGGGGGTTCGGGAGGGTGGGGGATTTAATTTAAAGGGTCGGGGGTGGGTTTTAGGGGGTTTTAGTGTGCCGGCTCACGATTCTAACGATTTATAACGATAAATCGTTAGAATCTGTATTGTATTGTGTTCCATAACGGTTTAAGACGATATTAAAATTATCGGACGATAATTTTAATCGTCCTAAAACGATTCACATCCCTAATATTAATCCATCTCCTCTTTTATTTATTCTAGGGATCGAGAAGACCTAATAGTTTTTGTTTGGTAACTGATTTTTTAAGACTAGATCTGATTTTTTTTTTAGCCATGATTCTGTTATTGCTATAAAATTAGGTTTTGAGTCATTTAAGCAGGTCAGTAATGATTGGAAATATGTTTGTCACTGATTGTGTGTTAACTAGAAGGAAGGTGATCATTAATAGGCTGTTTAATTTGATACTGTTGGTTCACTTTATCGGGATTAGGTTATTTGTATTTGGATCACTGATTTCTTTTTCAATATAGTGCTTTTTGTATTGTTTTCTCATTGTGTTATTTCCATAGTTACCCTTTCCTGTGCATACTCGGATTGGGAATGTTGAATTTTTGTTTGTTGTCATGTTCCTGGTGCTTGGCGAGTGGTTGTCTTTGTCTGGTTGTTTTTTTCTCGGGGTGTGTGAAGGGATGTACGAAGGAGCATACAAAGGGGCATGCCACCTTTCTCACCAACCTAAGAATTCCTCCAGGAATACCTATTTTTTTATGTGGTGTGATGCCCTTGGAGTGGTCTATGGCTGGAGTAGGCCGCAGAACAGACCAGGCTGGAGAATGGTATGCTTTTCATCAATTTATTTTGTAAATCACATAACAGAAAAGAAGCAAATGGCTGCTTACCTCAGCAGACTGACATGCAAAGAAAAATGTCCAGAACAAACATAGCATTGGATTGCAGCTTCTTTTTCCTTCCTGGGGCCTCTCTAACTCTCTCAGGGCCTCACCTTTGTGAAGGGAAACGCCCCCACCCAAGGATCCCTTTCCTGTCTGTCTTAAGGTGGGGCAGATAGCTGGAGCTGGTCCGTTAAGGCAGTCTGAGGCTTTCTATCACATGCTCTATCACATGTGGATAAAATGAATTTGTTCTACAGGTGGAGTCCAACTAACTCTTTTCAAAATTCCCATACACATGATTGAATGCCAAGTGAATTATTAAAATTCATCTTTTTAACACTGATACTTTAAACAAATATTTTTCTGAGCAAGAAAAATAACATGTTGTACCTTCAATTTTTCCTTTCATTCTTTAATAAGAAACTTTTGAAATATGAAAAACTGTAACAACTTATGAATAAATGTGTGAGTATTTAATAGGGTGGACTGTCACATTGAACCTATCACCATGCAGCCTTCTCACATTGATTCTGTAAAAGTAAATTTAGAAATTTCTCTCAGACTGTGCACTTTTTAAGATGGAAGTCACTACAGTTTACTTACAAAAGTCTGGAACAATGCCTTGAGTCAAAGACAGATTCAGTATATTAGAGAATTGGCTCAAATATAGATTGTAGACCAAGCAAGAGACCAACAGGATACTGGTCTAAGGGACAGTGAGAGGAACTTAATGAATATATAACTGTATTTACCTAGGTGCTACTAACAAATTCAAATTGAAACCATGGAGGGATAGGGTAATCTGAGACAGGTGGTCCATTCTCTGAAGGTACAATTAGCAAAGCTGGCTGAAGCAAAGCAAGTTTACTCAAGAAAAATGAGGTAAACATATCACAGTCAATCCCACATTGGTTGGCTGGCTTGACTGCAGAGTGAGGCGAGCTGTTAACATTTGGAAAAAGCTCATGGGGGTCAGTTAAGAGAAGAAAGAAGGCAAGTTGTGTAAAATGAGCATTTTAAAGATGAAAAAAAGAACACTATATTGGCCTTAGACTATTTTATAGTCTTCCTCTGAATGGGCTGATTTGTGTGCACATCATGTTGCTCAGCACGATACATAAGTCTCTTCAGATTTATAAGGTAAAGCAAAATCCAGGGAATATGATATCTATCTAATGAGAAAAGATTTGATGTCCTGATTGGGGCAACCACATCAAGCACTGTGGTCAAAGAGCTATTAAAGAAGTTCATCAAGCCATTAACTTGGTCAGAATCTAATTGGGGATAATAGGACACATTCTGATTCAAATTTTTCTTTATCGATCTGCTAGTGAAATAGCTTTGTGATAGAACCTTTAGAGAGGAAGCATTGAATCTGATTGATACATATTGTAAAAGAGAACATGACATGGTCTGACCATAGCACAGGAGTGACAGAAGGACCTACTACACAACCTCCAAAAGTCCAGGATATGGGACTCAAATAAGATCTAGCATGTGACTGGCCCAATGGTTGGGGAAAGTAATGAGCTGACATAGATCAAGGGAGTAAAGCAGATAGAAAATCTCATCCCTGCTTGCTTGGGGGTATTCCCCTTGTGAATGTTAAAATCCCCAGTTACAATTAATATAGGGTATTTGAGATAAAGTTGGGAGATATATTCTGCAATAGCCTTGGATCACATCTTATTTTGTTATAGGCTAGACTTTACACTAGGCTCTGCACTAATGTTGAGATGTCCTGGCAGCTCCACTGGCTGACCTTTTCAATGCTTCAATAGAGTCTATAGTAGTTCTGGAGGACTGGAGAAAGATAAATGTGGTTCCCATTCTTAAAAGTGGATGTAAGGAGGAGGCTGAGAAATACAAGCCAATTAGTTTGATCTCTTTAGTAAGCAAACTAATGGAATCACTGCTAAAACAGAGGGTAGTACAATTTTAGGAATCCAATAGGGATGTGAATCGTTTTTTAACGATTAAAATTATCGTCCGATAATTTTAATATCATCTTAAATCGTTATAGAACACAATACAATAGAAATTCTAACGATTTATCGTTAAAAATCGTTAAATCGTGTTAGTGCGCACTAACGGGAGTTAGTGCGCACTAACACGATTTAACGATTTTTAGGAATGAATATGTGTTCCTATTGGCTGGCTGCCCTCTTATCTATTGATGTTAACCAGGTTCCCACTGAGGTGATGGTTGGGGGGATGGGAAATGGAAATGGAAACTCAGGAACACTAACAGAAAATGATACAAATTATTGACACTATCCAGGTCAGTAGAGGTCAGTTAGGAATGAATATGTATTCCTATTGGCTGGCTGCCCTCTTATCTATTGATGTTACCAAGGTTCCAACTGAGGTGATGGTTGGGGGGATGGGAAATGGAAACTGTTTGTAGTTGACAAAAAAAGTAATGTGATCAGTCAATATGACTAGAACCTGTGCCCTATTCCTGATACCAGGGGTGTTGTGATCTTCCTGCACTCAGTGCCCTATCCCTGATACCAGTCTGAGACAGCTCCCTCCCTGCATTACTAGTGAGAGGCTGGCTTCACAGACAGGGGGGAGCTGCCTGACCCTCACTCCTGACTTCCCCCATGTCCCAGCCAGTGAATGGTGTGTGGGTGAGGGGGGGGAGGATGGTGAAGTCTGAGACAGCTCCCTTCCTGCATTACTAGTGAGAGGCTGGCTTCACAGACAGGGGGGAGCTGCCTGACCCTCACTCCTGACTTCCCCTATGTCCCAGCCAGTGAATGGTGTGTGGGTGAGGGGGGGGGAGGATGGTGAAGTCTGAGACAGCTCCCTCCCTGCATTACTAGTGAGAGGCTGGCTTCACAGACAGGGGGGAGCTGCCTGACCCTCACTCCTGACTTCCCCCATGTCCCAGCCAGTGAATGGTGTGTGGGTGAGGGGGGGGGGGGGAGGATGGTGAAGTCTGAGACAGCTCCCTCCCTGCATTACTAGTAAGAGGCTGGCTTCACAGACAGGGGGGAGCTGCCTGACCCTCACTCCTGACTTCCCCCATGTCCCAGCTAGTGAATGGTGTGTGGGTGAGGGGGGGGGGGGAGGATGGTGAAGTCTGAGACAGCTCCCTCCCTGCATTACTAGTGAGAGGCTGGCTTCACAGACAGGGGGGAGCTGCCTGACCCTCACTCCTGACTTCCCCCATGTCCCAGCCAGTGAATGGTGTGTGGGTGAGGGGGGGGGAGGATGGTGAAGTCTGAGACAGCTCCCTCCCTGCATTACTAGTGAGAGGCTGGCTTCACAGACAGGGGGGAGCTGCCTGACCCTCACTCCTCCGGGGTATTGTGATCTTCCTGCACACAGTGCCCTATCCCTGATACCAGGGGTGTTGTGATCTTCCTGCATGCAGTGCCCTATCCCTATTAATACCAGGAGTGTTGTGATCTTCCTGCACGCAGTGCCCTATCCCTAATACCAGGGGTGTTGTGATCTTCCTGCACACAGTGCCCTATTCCTGATACCAAGAGTGTTGTGATCTTCCTGCATGCAGTGCCCTATCCCTGATACCGGGATGTGTGCAAGAAGATCACAACACCCCCGGTATCAGGAATAGGGCACTGTGTGCAGGAAGATCACAACACCCCCGGTATCAGGAATAGGGCACTGTGTGCAGGAAGATCACAACACCCCTGGTATTAGGGATAGGGCACTGTGTGCAGGAAGATCACAACACTCCTGGTATTAATAGGGATAGGGCACTGTGTGCAGGAAGATCACAACACCCCTGGTGCCAGGGTTAGGGCACTGTGTGCAGGAAGATCACAACACTCCTGGTATTAATAGGGATAGGGCACTGTGTGCAGGAAGATCACTATACCCCTGGTATCAGGGTTAGGGCACAAGTTCTAGTCACATTGACTGATCACATTACTTGTTTTGTCAAGCTACCAACTGTTTCCATTTCCCATCCCCCATATACTGTCAGTGGGAACCTTGGTAACATGAATAAATAAGAAGGCAGCCAAGAGGAATACATATTCATTCCTAAACTGACCTTAACTGACCTGAAAAGTGTCAAATTGTATCATTTTCAGTTAGTGCGCACTAACTCCCAGTTAGTGCGCACTAACTCCCGTTAGTGCGTACTAACTCCAGTTAGTGCGCACTAATCGGAAAAAACGATTTTTAACGATTTTTTAACTAAAAAATCGTGCCTAACACGATTTTCTTGTCCTGCCACACGATTTCTATCGTTAAGACGATATGGAAAACGATTCACATCCCTAGAATCCAATGGATTGCAAGATCCAAGATTAGAGATGTGAATCGGAACCGGAATCTGATCGGTTCCGGTTCCGATCCAAATCTTAAAATTTTTATCGCCCAGCCCGATTTGAGTTCTGATTATCGGCTGCGCCCAATCCGATAATCAAAACACCCTCCCAAACCCCCAAAAAAGTTTTTAAAATTACCTGGTGGTCCAGCGGGAGCACGGGGAGCGATCTCCCACTCTCAGGCCATCGGCTGCATTAATAAAAATGGCACCGATGGCCCTTTGCCATTACCATCTGACAGGGCAAAGGTAGTGCAGGCGCCATTTTGAATATTGGCAATATGGCCTGAGTGCAGGAGATCGCTCCCGGACCCCCGATGGACCCCCAGGGACTTTTGGCCAGCTTGAGGGTGCCTCCTGACCCCCACAAGACTTGCCAAAAGTCCAGCGGGGGTCCGGGAGCGACCTCCTGCACTCGGGCCGTATTGCCAGTATTCAAAATGGCACCGGCACTACCTTTGCCCTCACTATGTCATAGGGGCCGACGGTCGGCCGACAGTCGGCCCCTATGGTGCCCCATGGTGCCCATGGGGGCCCATGGGGATTAATCCCCATGAGCCCCATGGTGAGCATAGGTATATGCTCACCAACAATTAAGCACCCCCTCACATCCTCATTTTAGATATGACAACCACATGAAGTACTTTCATCTGATATTGCCCTGCCACACTCAGAACGGTATTGTTTTAGATACTACTTAGTTTTTGTGTTTGGTTTAATAGTTACATCAATATTTTAATTGTATGTTATACTTTATTGGATGGTCTACAGTCTGTTCAGCCTGTTTTCCGTCAAAACTGTTATATGGAATTTAGTTTATTTAATACCTATTAATAATGTCAATGTAAAGCCTGTTGCTAAGTTATTGTTAAATGTAAACCGCGGTGATGTATTTCTTTACGTACTGCGGTATATAAAAACCCTTAAATAAATAAATAAATAAATTCAACTGCAGGTCAGAGGGATGGAGCAATCACCTACCAGTTCACAGGGATATTGCAGACAATATTGAAGGTGCTCAAACACAGGGAAGGAGCAGCTCCCGGACAAATGGTTTGTGGTAGGGATGTGCAGAAGGAAATCATTTGTTTCAATTTGGTTTTCATTTCGCTGGGACCCAAATTTGTTGCATTCGTTTCATAGGGGGAAAAACCAATTTGTTGATTACTTTTATTCGTTTTCTGATTTCCCATTAAAGTCAAGGGGGGAAGTATTTGCAGCTTCTTTTTGACTGCAGAATTGGAGTTTTCTTATCAATTCTGATGAAACTCCTGGGGAGCAATCATCAGAATGAGAAAAGAGCTCCAAGGTACTTAGACTGTGGCAAAATGGCACCAAAGTGGCATGAATAGCCTAAGGCACTTTAAAGGGGCAAAGGGGTACCAGGAGTGGCAAGAGTGGCAAGAGTGCTTTAACAAAGGTGCAAAGCACACGTGAGAGTTTCAAAACACACCACAGCTTCAAAAACACACCACAGCTTCAAAAGAGAGTACCAATAACAGTTGCATGAACCCTTAAAGGCAGCACGACAGGCAAAATGGCAAGACAAGTGGCATCAGCATCCTACAGCACAATGAAGGGGGAACATAGCAAGCAGAAAGTCTAGCACCAACACACTGAGGAGCCATGATAGTGGCAAGAACACCACAAGGGATTGAGTGAGTCATCTGGTATATGGCAGCAAGGCAGAGTGGCAGAAAGCTGATAGGGGCAAGACAGGCTGGCAGAGCAGAGGCAGTCAGGTCCCTGTGGTTTTGATAGGAACAAGACAGGCTGGCCCTGGGGAGAGTTCCCTTTCCTTTGCACAGGAAAGGGCTCCCTAGAATGGGTTCACCCCTAGAGCGGGGTGTTTCCATTGGGGTCTAGTGAGCTCTCGCTGGTCTTTTAAAGTCTGGTGGAGTTAGCAGATATACAAACGAGAATTTTCAAGGCCGAGGCGGAGGAGGGTACCATGTGAACAGCGGATCAACATAGGTCAACAGGTACTAACAGATAGGCTGGCCGGCTACCCCGGGGAGAGTTCCCATTCCTTTGAGTGGGAAAGGGCTCCCTGGAATGGGTTGGCCCCTGGAGTGGAGCATGAGCCTTCAAAGCGAGGCAATGTGGAGGAGGGTGCCATGTGAACAGTGGTTCAACATGGGTCAACAGGTACTAAGAGATAGGCTGGCTACACCCGGGGAGAGTTCCCTTTCCTTTGAGCAGGAAAGGGCTCCTAGATGGACAGGAACAGCATTAGCAATCAAGCCCTTGTAGGGACATAAAGCCTGGATGGACAGGCAGGCACAGCATTCAAAGATAGAGGTCAAGCCCTTGTAGGCCTGGAAGGACAGGCACAGCATTAGAGATAGAGGTCAAGCACTCGTAGGGATACCAGTTTTCAATAGTACTAGAAACATTACTGTTGGCACCTAAGAAAGATTTCGGGAACATGGCCCATATTATGAAGGTCATGAAAAGTATTGAGCATGTGAAATATGCAAGCTCCAAATATCTTAAGTCAGCTTTTTATGTTCTTACATTCCAAATATGGACGGACAGGCACAGTGTTAGAGGTCAAGCCCTTTTAGGGATGTAAGGCCTGGACGGACAGGCACATCATTCGAGGATAGAGGTCAAGCCCTCATAGGGACAAAAATCCTGGACGGACAGGCAGGCACAGCATTAGAGGATAGAGGTCAAGCCCTTGTAGGGATACCAGTTTTCTATAGTACTAGAAACATTACTGTTGGCAAATAAGAAAGATTTCAGGAACATTACCCGTATTATAAAGGTCATGAAAACTATTGAGCATGTGAAATATGCAAGCTCCAAATATCTTAAGTCAGCTTTTTATGTTCTTACATTCCAAATGCTGCAAAACAGGAAAAAGAATATTCTGGAAAGAAGTGATGCACAAATACATGAAACTGAAATTAGAAATACTAGAACTAAACTCAGACAGGCACAGCGTTTGAGGTCAGGCCCTTGTAGGGATGTATGGCCTGGACAGTGGACGGACAGGCACAGCTTTTCAGATCAGGCCCTTGTAGGAATATACGGCCTAGACAGTGGACATACAGGCACAGCGTTTCAGGTCAGGCCCTTGTAGGGGCGTACGGCCTGGACAGTGGATGGACAGGCACAGTGTTTCAGGTCAGGCCCTTATAGGGGCATATGGCCTGGACCAGGGTGGGCAATTCCGGTCCTCGAGGGCCACAAACCAGTCTGGTTTTCAGGATATCCCTAATGAATATGCATGAGAGAGATTTGCATGCACTTTGCCTCAGTTGTATGCAAATCTATGTCATGCATATTCATTAGGATATCCTAAAACCTCGACAGGTTTGTGGCCCTCGAGGACCGGAATTGCCCACCTCTGGCCTGGACAGTGGATGAACAGACACAACATTTCAGGGCAGACCCTTGTAGGGATGTACGGCCTAAAGAGTGGATGGACAGGCATAGCATTTCAGGTCAGGTAAATGTGCTGATACTATCTGGAGCATAAGAGGCAGTTGGAGCTGCTGCAAGGCTTTCAATTGCTTTTATTCATCTTGCCATTCACAGGGAAAATTTGGAAACCCAAGCAAAGGCAGGTTTATTTTCAAAAACACTACCATTTCCATCAACTCTGGTGCCAGCCTTTAGCGATGAGGGCTCATGATATCTCCTGTCATTGAAAGACATGTTCACTGGGCACACTGGTTAGTGGACATGACAGATATGACTGAGCCATGACAGATATGACTGAGCCACTTTGGCTAGGTGTGGCCATACAGTGGACTTGTGCGCCCAATATGCCAGCGGATCTGTCTGCATGTCCTCTGTGGCTCTGCGAGATACCGTGTCACTGACAATTGTGCTGGTGTCTCCTTTGCTTGGGTGGCCTGAGAGTCACTCATGCCAACTTCTTTCTCTCTAGCCCATAGCAGAACAGATGATTCTTTATGGACAACATGCTTTTGGCATACTGAAGTGGAGAAGGAGGAGGTAGTAGATGTCGCTGACAGAGTGCTGCTCCTGCTTGGGCTAGCACAACTCTCTGAAGTGCCTGCCCCTGTTTCCTCCTCTGCTTCATGCTTAATTTGTCTCTGCCTATGGCACTCCTGATCACGGACTTTTGCTAACAGCAGTTCTTTCACAAATGAGAGACAATTGGACTGTAGGGCGAGTTTCCCTTTCACACGGGGACCACAGACTGTGGCGAGCATGTATGTGTGGTCTTCTATTAAAGGCCTTAATCTCTCTTGCACCTGCTTCAGCAAAAAGTCCAGACAATGCACAACTTCAAATGTCATTCCCTCTTCCTATTTAAAGCCCTCCAAATTTTCATCCAGGAAATTAACTATAGAGATGATGTTAGCCAAGGTGGCACTTCTGGAACTCAGCTCCTTCGTGACATCCTTGAAGGGCTGCAGGATTTTTACCAGCTGACTCATGACTAACCAATCATGATGCCCTAGGGGATTCTGCATACCTATGTCCATTGAACCAGAAAGCTCATGAATGGGTGTCTGCAGCTCCACTAACTTCTACATCATCATAAAGGTGGAATTCCACCAGGTGGCAATGTCTTGAATGAGATGCTTGTGAGGCATGAACAAATCAGTCTGCTTTTGTCGGAGAACCTGCACCGCCTTTACACATCTCTGGAAGTGCGCTGCTATGTTCCTGCACTTGTATATTAATGTATACAGGTATTCATTCTCTTGGTGATTGGACTCTAACCCCAGAGCTGACTTCACTACCAGGTGCAGAGTGTGTGCAAAACATCGGATGTTCTGAACGCAGCCATAATATCTTGCCTTATCCATGTTTCCACCATTGTCTGGGATAAAGAATCTGTTGCAGTCCCAGGCCGTGCCCCAGTCCCTCCACCTAACTCAGGGACGGTCTGGGCCACTACGGCGTCTTTTCAGCCAACACAGGATGCCTGGCTTCAATCCGCGGTGCTCTCTCCTCAAGGGAGATGCCATCGATGCTTCGGAACTGGCCCCACCCCCTAGGTGTGTGCGTGTGCAGGGGCTCGATACTTAAAGGGACCAGTGCGGGAAAACACTGCACCTCCCAGGGGTAACATCAGATGCTCTCAGGGTATTTAAACCCTTCACCAACTCCACTCTTGGCCTTGCAACGAGGTTCACTCTTCCTAGAGTTGCTAGTTGCTGTTTCTGACTTCGGCTTTGGTTCACTGGCTTCTGACTTTGGCTTTCGTCCACTGGCTTCTGACTTCGGCTCTCATCCACTGACTTCTGACTTCAGCTTTCATTCTCTGGTTCCTGATTTCAGCCTTCATCCAGGAGGTATCACCTAAGTCCAAGCTGCTCGGGTCCTCACGAGCTCCTCTCGGGGGGGACCGCGGGCTTCCAGTGGTGAAGTTCCAGTTGGCCTCCTGGCTCCAGCTCTACTCTCCTCTATCCTCAGGAGCTACTCCTCCAGCACTTGCCCACAGGAGACCATTCGTAAGTCCATTCGGACCCCGTCCTCATGGGCTCCTCCTAGGGTACCTTGGGTCTCCAGTGGTGAAGATCTTCCTGTTCTCCTGCATCTGCCGCCTCCCAGCTTTGACATCCACTGAGGGCCTTCCCACAGTGCGTCATCATCAGTTCTAGCTGACTCAAGGGTCCACGAATCCAAAAGAACCCTGCCTGAGGATTCCTGTCTTGCTGGTGTAGCTGCCAGCCCGCCAGCATCTGTCTGATGCATGGTAGAATATTGGCTGAGGTGTGGGCCTCATCCATCAGGTGGATGTGCAGTAAAGCCCACCTCCACCCTGATACTTGTTCACTAGTAGAGCTGCTGCCTGCCCCTGCCTCAGCCAGGTCCCACCAGTGTGCTGCCAGGGAGATGTAAGAGTGTGCAGCATTCATGGCTGTCCAGATATCACAGGTGAAATGCACACTCCCCTCTGCCTTAGCTAGCAGTGCTTGGATGCAACTGTGACATTGGTTGTACAAGTTGGGGATAACCTTTCTGCTAAATGTGGTTCTGGATGGGATTTTGTAATTTGGAACTAAGACCTTCAGCAAATGCTTGAAACCCACATTCTCCACTATCTGCAAGGGCTGGTCATCAAGTGCAATCATTTTCCCAATGCTCCTGGTTACAACTTTTGAGGCTACCTGCCTCCTACCCCAGGATAGCATTAACACACACCACCCCATTTCCTCTATGATGTGTTGTCGCTTCTGCCACATAGCTGGGGGTTGCTGGCCTGCCACCTGACTGCTAGAAGGGGCTGAGAGTGTGGGATGACTCTGCTACTTTTCAACCACATTATGCTGCCTGGAAAAAGGGGTCCCCTGGCTGGTACTCCCACCATCCCCAGATAGCAGTACTGTTGTTGTGTGTTGCCTCTTCATATGATGCGTCATGCCAAAATTAGATAGATGTCCCATTTACTTGCCTCTGCTAATATCCAGGGCACAGTAATTACACTGAGCAACACATGGGTCCTCCATCACATTATAGTGGCTCCAGATCTCAGATTTAAGAATATAGGAACATAAGAACATGCCTATACTGAGTCAAACCAATGGGTCCATCAAGCCCAGCATCCTGTTTCCAACAGTGGCCAATCTAGGCCATAGGTACCTGGCAAGTACCCCAAAATTAGGTCTATTCCATGCTACTGTTGCTAGTAATAGCAGTGGCTATTTTCTAAGTCAACTTAATTAATAGCAGGTAATGGACTTCTCCTCCAAGAACTTATCCAATCCTTTTTTAAACACTAACTGCATTAACCACATCCTCTGGCAACAAATTCCAGAGTTTAATTGTGTGTTGAGTGAAAAAGAACTTTCTACGATTAGTTTTAAATGTGCCCCATACTAACTTCATGGCGTGCCCCCTAGTCTTTCTATTATCTAAAAGAGTAAATAACTGATTCACATTAATCCATTCCAGACCTCTCACGATTTTAAACACCTCTATCATATCCCCCCTCAGCCATCTCTTCTCCAAGCTGAAAAGTCCTAAGCTCTTTAGTCTTTCCTTATAGGGTAGCTGTTCCATTCCCTTTATCATTTTGGTTGCCCTTCTCTGTACCTTCTCCATCGCAACTATATCTTTTTGAGATGTGGTGACCAGAATTGTGCACAGTTCCATTTCTTTCATGATCCCTTCTCTATAGCCTTTGGGGTAGATGCTGGAACTGGAGCTGAAGTGGGTGTACCCTGAGAAGCAATGCAAGGGGCATAAGTCACACTTTTTGCCTGTGCTGACTTCTCTTCCTCCTCATCATCATCAGTTTCATCTCTCCCCTGCTGCACTGAAGTGGAGGCTAAGACAGGACTAACTAATCCTCTTAAACCTTCTTCAGCAATTACGTCTTCCATTTCTGATGATGAGAAACCCACACAAGATTAGTCTTCATCAGAATCAGAAGCAAGCAGTGGCTGTGCTACATTGTCAATGCTAAGTCGAGTCTGCTGTCACACTGCTGCTTTTGGATGTCGCCATTTTGTTTGGCATGACTCAGACTCCTCTTCCCTCACCTCCAAAACTACAGATTCAGAAACAGTGGTAGCGATGCATCATCTTTAAACTTCATTTTTTTTCCAGATGGAACTGCCTGCCCCTCCAGAGATTTTAGATTGGAACAGGTCCCTTTTTAACTTTAATGGGGAACTGGCATGCCTTTTGAAGTGCCTCCTCTGCCAGTCCCAATCACTTGACCATGTCTAGCTTTCCCTGACATTATGGATTTAATGTCACTGCTTACTAGGGATTTTAATTAAAAGAATTATTTCCAAAAGAGTCCCACTGTGGATTTGGCTTCAGAGAGCACTGCTGTCTCAATATAAGTTAGTATGCTAACCTCCCCAGGCCCAGAAGGCTGTGTCTGGATGTACACTAAAACGGGGACCACTGTATTGTGCACACACTAAGCTTGTAACTACAAAAGAGGCCCACTGGGGATTTGGCTTCAGAGAATATCGCTATCCCAATATACGTGAGTCTGCTAACTGCCCCCAGGCCCACGAGGCTGTGCCTGGATGTACACTAAAACTGGGACCGCTGTATGTGTGCACACATCAAGCTTGTAACTACAAAAGAGGCCCACTGGGCATTTGGCTTCAGAGAGCACCGCTGTCCCAATATATATGAGTGTGCCAATGTGCCACCAGGCCCATGAGGTTGTGCCTGGATGTGCAGTAAAACGGGACCGCTGTATGCATACAGCAAGCTTGTAACTAAGAAAATGGCCCACTGGGGATTTGGCTTCAGAGAGCACTGCTGTCCCAATAATATAATGTGAGTCTGTAAAAATGCCCAGTGCCCTCTGATGCCCGGTGAGTGCACTCACTGTCTTCTTGGCTTAAAAGAGCACAAAGAGATAGCCTGAGTTCAATTAAAAAATACTGCAGTTAAATAAAAAGCATGACTTGCTTGGCACATTAGCAAAAATGAAGGAATATCTTTTTCAATGGAAAATTATATCAAACTAGCTAAAAACGGAATATATCTCCCACCCACAACACCCAAATCCTGCTTGCAACCTAAAATATAAAAATTAGGGATGTGAATCGTTTTAGGACGATTAAAATTATCGTCCGATAATTTTAATATCGTCTTAAACCGTTATGGAACACAATACAATAGAGATTCTAACGATTTATCGTTATAAATCGTTAGAATCGTGAGCCGGCACACTAAAACCCCCTAAAACCCACCCCCGACCCTTTAAATTAAATCCCTCACCCTCCCGAACCCCCCCCAAATGAGTTAAATAACCTGCGGGTCCAGCGGCGGTCCGGAACGGCAGCGGTCCGGAACGAGCTCCTGCTCCTGAATCTTGTTGTCTTCAGCCGGCTCCATTTTCCAAAATGGCGCCGAAAAATGGCGGCGGCCATAGACGAACACGATTGGACGGCAGGAGGTCCTTCCGGACCCCCGCTGGACTTTTGGCAAGTCTCGTGGGGGTCAGGAGGCCCCCCACAAGCTGGCCAAAAGTTCCTGGAGGTCCAGCGGGGGTCAGGGAGCGATTTCCCGCTGCGAATCGTTTTCGTACGGAAAATGGCGCCGGCAGGAGATCGACTGCAGGAGGTCGTTCAGCGAGGCGCCGGAACCCTCGCTGAACGACCTCCTGCAGTCGATCTCCTGCCGGCGCCATTTTCCGTACGAAAACGATTCGCGGCGGGAAATCGCTCCCTGATCCCCGCTGGACCTCCAGGAACTTTTGGCCAGCTTGTGGGGGGCCTCCTGACCCCCACGAGACTTGCCAAAAGTCCAGCGGGGGTTCGGAAGGACCTCCTGCCGTCCAATCGTGTTCGTCTATGGCCGCCGCCATTTTTCGGTGCCATTTTGGAAAATGGCGCCGGTTGAAGACAACAAGATTCAGGAGCAGGAGCCCGTTCCGGACCGCTGCCGTTCCGGACCGCCGCTGGACCCGCAGGTTATTTAACTCATTTGGGAGCGGTTCGGGAGGGTGGGGGATTTAATTTAAAGGGTCGGGGGTGGGTTTTAGGGGGTTTTAATGTGCCGGTTTTGCGATTTTTAGATTTTTAGATTTTTCACGATTTTTCACGATTTTTCACGATATTTTACCCCCCCAAACGGCAACAATACGATTCCCTCCCCCTCCCAGCCGAAATCGATCGTTAAGATGATCGAGGACACGATTCACATCCCTAATAAAAATAACCAGCAACATGCCACTATTAGCAGCTTCTCTCAGTGGTACAGATAGAAAAATCATCTCAGATCAATAAAAAAAAAGTTCAGTCAAATAAAGCATGGATAGCTGGTGGCACTTCAGCCAAATCAAAGAAATATCTTATTCAATGGAAAATTCTATCAAAGTAGCGAGCATTTATAGGGGTGTGCATTCATTTTTGCCGTATTGGCGATCCGCAATGTATATTGCACTATTCGTAGTATTTGTGGGGAAGCGAAACGTATCGCGATTCCCCACGAATACACGAATCTTCGCCAAATTATACGGCCACCTAAATAAAAATTTAAACAACCCCCCCTCCTGACCCCCCCCCAAAGACTTACCAAAAACTCCCTGGTGGTCCAGCGGGAGGTCCGGGAGCCATCCCCTGCACTCACACCCTCGGTGCCGGTTTCATCATGGCGCCGATAGCCTTTGTCACAGGGGCTACCAGTGCCATTGGTCAGCCCCTGTCACATGGTAGGAGTACAAGATGGCGCCAATGGCCATGTGACAGGGGCTGATCAATGGCACCGGTGACATAATATGGATGACATAATATGGGCAAAGGCTATTGGTGCCATTTTGAGTACTGGCATTGGATGGCCAGAGAGCAGGAGGTCGCTCTGGGACCCCCGTTGGACCCCAGGGACTTTTGGCCAGCTTGGGGGGGCCTCCTGACCCCAACAAGACTTGCCAAAAGTCCAGCGGGGGTCCGGAGCGACCTCCTGCATGCCGGCCGTCCGATGCCAGTACTCAAAATGGCCAACCGTCAGAACCTGTGACATAGTGAAGGCAAAGGCGATTGGCGCCATTTTGAGTACTGGCATCGGACGGCCGGCCGGCATGCAGGAGGTCGCTTCTGGACCCCGGCTGGACTTTTGGCAAGTCTTGTGGGGGTCAGGAGCCAACCCCCAAGCTGGCCAAAAGTCCCTGGGGGTCCAACAGGGGTCCCGGAGCGACCTCCTGCACTCCAGCCGTCCGATGTCAGTACTCAAAATGGCACCAATAGCCTTTGCCCATACAATGTCACAGGGGCTACCGGTGCCATTGGTCAGCCCCTGTCACATGGTAGGAGCACAAGATGGCACCGATGACCATGTGACAGGGGCTGACCAATGGCACCGGTAGCCCCTGTGACAAAGGCTATCGGCGCCATGATGAAACCAGCACAGAGGGTGTGAGAGTGCAGGGGATGGCTCCCGGACTTCTCGCTGGACCACCAGGGAGTTTTGGTAAGTCTTGGGGGGGTCAGGAGGGTGGGGGGTTGTAGTTAATTTTAATTTTAGCTGGGACACGAATAGAAATCGCCGTATTAAAGCATCGGGGCGCCATACGGCTGAATGCAACGTATCTGCTCCCCAACGAATCTGAATCACGAATGCAACATATGGCGTCCCTCTGCACATCCCTAGCGAGCAATTGAATATAGATTTCAGACACTGAAACTAACTCTCAGTGCAACCACCTCTCCAGACCATCCCTGCAAAGAAAGTGCGTGGCACGCCGCATGCTTAATATATAAATACTGTTGCATCATCAGGAATAGCGTCACAGAGCACTGAGTGAGAGCGGCGATTGGCCGCATTATAAAAATGCTTAGCTCTGATAGGTTGCATTCTCGTCTCCTTGTCAACCTGTCTGACACACTCTATGACAGGGCTGTGAGGTCACTTATAACTCACAGGAAAGGGCTGGTGTTTGCTGTCTCCTATTTCAAATGGCCACTAAGAAATCACTGCAAGCCAAAAGAATGAAACTAATATGATATGTTGTATTTGTGGGGGATTGCGATGCATTTCATGAACCCACGAATACAACGAATAGGGTCTTATTCATTGCGGATTGCCAATGCATTGAAAATGAATGCACATCTCTAGTTTGTGGTGACTTCAGGAGTAAACCGCCTAGGAACCTGGGATAAATATGCAGATGGGCTGCATTCTGCACTATGCATGGCCTTCTGCTAAAGGAGCAGGAGAATAGCATTTCTCATGAACATACTGGGAGGGATTGATGTGCAGGTGATAATTAAAAAGTGAGGTATCCAAAGGTCTGAAACTGCTCCTCAAAGGTCTGGCATCTAAGATTTAATGCTAAAAAATGCAGAGTAATGCATTTAGGGACCCAAAGGAAAGGAACAGTATTGGAAGTTAAATTCTTCTAAGCAGAAAGGAAGAATGGGATCTGAGGATAATTGTATCTGATAGTCTTAAGGTGGCCAAAAAGGTGGATAAAGTGATGATAAAAGCCAGTAAAATGCTTGCATGCATAGGGAGAATGGTCAGCAGAAAAAGAGGTGATATTGACCCTGTCCCTGGTGAGACCTCACTTGGAATATTGTGTACAATTCTGGAGACTGCAACTTCAAAGGATAGAAAGAGGATGGAGTTGGTCCAGAGGGTGGCTACTAAAATGGTCAGTTGTCTTCATTATAAAATATATGGATAAACTTAAAGATCTAAATATGTATATCCTAGAGGAAAGGTGAGATAAGGGAGATGTGATAGATATCTCAAAGTTTTCCATGCACAGGATTTGAGCCTTTTCCAATAGAAAGGAAGATCTAGAATGAGGGGTCATGAGAAGAGGTTGAAAAGAAGTAGACTCAGGAGTAATTTTAGAAAATATTTCTTCACAAAGAGAGTGTGAGACAGCACTAGTATCTGAATTCAAGAAAGCATAGGATAACTAGAGAGGATCTCTAAGGAAGTGATGAGAATTTTAATGCTAAATTAATTGGAAGCATGGGCAGATTGGATGGGTCATATTGTATTTTTCTACCATTGTGTTTCTCTTTTTCTAAAGTTTCTGATATGATATATCTTCTAGAGATGTGAATCGGAACCGGAATCAGTTCCGATTCCGGGTCCGATTCACATCGTGATTTTTTTTCATCCAGCCCGATCGGGTTTTTTTTATCGGCTGTGCCTCACTTTTTAAAGATGGCACCGGCCATCCAGTGCTCCCTCCATGTGACAGGGGACAGCCAATGGCACGGATTCCCTGTCACATGGTAAGGGCAAAGGGCCATCAGCGCCATTTTGATTAGTGGCAGCCGACAGCCCAAGAGCGGGAGATTGCTCCTGGGACCCCCACTGGACCACCAGGTACCTGTAAAAAGTTTTTTCGGGGGTCGGGAAGGTGGGGGAAGCTAAGGGATTAGTTTTAAAGGGTCTGGGTGGGTTAGGGGTTATTTTTGTGTGCCGTTTTCGGGCCACTCTCGGGCCGTCGGCTGCCACTAATAAAAATGGCGCCGATGGCCCTTTGTCCTTACCATGTGACAAGGTATCCGTGCCATTGGTCGGCCCCTGTCACATGGTAGGAGCACTGGATGGCCCATGCCATTTTTAAAGATGGCACCGGCCATCCAGTGCTCCCTCCATGTGACAGGGGCCGGCCAATGGCACGGATTCCCTGTCACATGGTATTTATTTATTTATTTAAAAATATTTCTATACCGTCTTTTCAAACGGATTTGACCAAAACGGTTTACAAAAGGTAAGGGCAAAGGGCCATCGGCGCCATTTTAATTAGTGGCAACCGACATCCCAAGAGCGGGAGATTGCTCCTGGGACCCCCAATGGACCACCAGGTACCTGTAAAAAGTTTTTTGGGGGGTCGGGAAGGTGGGGGAAGCTAAGGGATTAGTTTTAAAGGGTCTGGGTGGGTTTAGGGGTTATTTTTGTGTGCCATTTTTCCCTCCCTCCCCCAAAATGATAAGAGAACCCCAAGAACAATTTTGTGGGGTTTTCCTATCGTTTTCGGGGAGCCCCCAATTTCTGACGACTTTGAAAATATCGTACGATATTTTCAATCGTCAGAAATATGATTCACATCCCTAATATCTTCAGGTAGAATTTGCAAATGCTTTTATTGTAAATGCTAAGTGAATTCTTTACCACTTGATATTAGGATAGAGACAAATTACCTGAATTTCAGGAATTGGTAAAATCCTAGTTGTTCACTCAGATATTTGATAATAAAATAAATAAAAATTAGGTGGTACCAGTTTGTTAGTATTGAAGTTTAAAAACAATGGGGAAAGGGACAATTTAATAATTATCCGTGTCAGAAATATGGAGAAGATTATCTGAATACTTTACTAGCAGCATGCATCTCTTATGTGTCATGGATTTTATGTTTTATATGTCTTTTCCATGTTTATCTATGGACTTATGTAGGTATTTTTTTAAATCGTTTAGATCTTTTTATATAGGCAGTGTATCAAGTACAAATAAACATAAATATTAAGATAATATGTTGTTTCCATAATTAAATGCAATTATTAAAAAGGTAAGCTAGGCTGCTAGGGGCCATTTATATTACGCCATAAACAATGACCTACAAGGATAGTCTGCATGCACATAAGTTTAGATGAATTCTCCAGAAGAAACTAGTCCTGTAATTTCTCTTTGAAAATCTTTCTGATTGTAATTTAGGTGTAACATGGCCACTTAGTAGGACACTACTATTTCTGCAGGTTGATTTATGGGGTATGTCCATATGGAAAAATACACTATATGCATGAACATTTCTCGCCACCCTAGAAATGCCTCCCGGAGAAAGTAAAAGTATGCTTTACACAGCTATAACGATGCCTGTTACACAGATAAAAACCCAACTATTTTCAAAATCCCATACACATGTTTGAATATAAATGATGCTTTAACCAAACTTTTTCTTTTTGGAACAACAAAAATATCTATAAATGCAATACCATCAGTAACTCTGTAAGTCAATGTATGAGTGTTTAATAGGATGAGAGCATCATCTTGTATTTGTCACCATACAACCCTCTCACTATGACTCAGAAGCTCCGTGAATGTAAATTTAGAAACATCTCTCAGACTGTGCAATTATATAGGTAGGAGACTATAGCATTCAAATGTTATTGTGTAATTGTGTAGATGTCTCACCATGAAGCTGTCTGATACTGACAGAGTAGGTGTGTAACTCTGTAACTGGTTCAGCGAGGATGTAACTGTATCGCAGTTAAGTATACAGGTGTTACTGTGGAAATCCGTGACTGTGGGATCCCACAGGAGATTTTGCTGTAAAGAAAATTGTGGTACTAAGGAGAAACCTAAAGCCGATAGGCAATAAAACCACATAATCTTCCCCTAAATCCTGAAGTGAAAATCTCTAACAATCAGGACAACAATATTAATAAATTCCATCCAGATAGAAAATAGAAAGGGCCAGTTACCTTGATGCCATTTGCACATCACTATAGAACAATTAACGACACATTTCACTTACACATTGCCCTGGCTGTTCCAAGTTGTTGCAGCCCCGGTCGCAGCACTCGCAACCGGGACCTTACCTCGCTCTTCCGGGTTTCGGACTCGGCCTTGCTGCAGGGGTCCACCGGGTCCCGGGCCTGTTCTTCATGGCGTTTCCGCGGGGGCGACGCCGCCGGGACGTACAGCCAGCCGCCCTCCTTCTAGGCGTGTGCGCACGCAACGAGCCCGAACTTGTAGGCCCTTTCCCGCCACTCGATGCTCCACCCGCCTCAGTGATGTCAGACGCCGGCGGGTATGTAAGGCCGGCGCCTGCCTCGGTTAGACGCCTTGCAATGAGGTTACCTTGGGGTTCCTAGTTGCTGTGTGCCTCGGAGTTCACTAACGTCTGTTAGTATCTCGCTTCAGTTCCAGCCTGGTTCCTGCTTCTGTGTCTTGCTTAAGTTCCAGCCAGGTTCCAGCCTCAGTATCCTGCTTCAGTTCCAGCCTGGTTCCTGCTTCTGTGTCTTGCTTCAGTTCCAGCCAGGTTCCAGCCTCAGTATCCTGCTTCAGTTCCAGCCTGGTTCCTGCTTCTGTGTCTTGCTTCAATTCCAGCCAGGTTCCAGCCTCAGTATCCTGCTTCAGTTCCAGCCTGGTTCCTGCTTCTGTGTCTTGCTTCAGTTCCAGCCAGGTTCCAGCCTCAGTATCCTGCTTCAGTTCCAGCCTGGTTCCTGCTTCTGTGTCTTGCTTCAGTTCCAGCCAGGTTCCAGCCTCAGTATCCTGCTTCAGTTCCAGCCTGGTTCCTGCTTCTGTGTCTTGCTTCAGTTCCAGCCAGGTTCCAGCCTCAGTATCCTGCTTCAGTTCCAGCCTGGTTCCAGCCTCAGTATCCTGCTTCAGTTCCAGCCTGGTTCCTGCTTCTGTGCCTTGCTTCAATTCCAGCCAGGCCCCTGTCTCAGTATCCTGCTTCAGTTCCAGCCTGGTTCCTGCTTCTGTGTCTTGCTTCAGTTCCAGCCAGGTTCCAGCCTCAGTATCCTGCTTCAGTTCCAGCCTGGTTCCAGCCTCAGTATCCTGCTTCAGTTCCAGCCTGGTTCCTGCTTCTGTGTCTTGCTTCAGTTCCAGCCAGGTTCCAGCCTCAGTATCCTGCTTCAGTTCCAGCCTGGTTCCTGCTTCTGTGCCCTGCTTCAGTTCCAGTCTGGTGTCTGCCTTGATCCCAGATCATCATCTCTGCATCCCCGCTCACCTAAGTCCCAGCGGCCGGGCTCCTACGGGCTCCTCCCGGGAGAGTCTTGGCTTCCAGGGTGAAGACATCTTCACTGATCTCCTAAGTCCCAGCAGCCGGACTCCTACGGGCTCCTCCCAGGGGAGCACGGGTTTCCAGGGTGAAGGCCTACTCCTTCACCTGGTCCAGTGTCTGCCTCCCGGCCTGCACCTCTCTCCATGGAGACAGTGGTCCACCTTTCCCAGTCTCTGCCAGGCCGGCCCAAGTGTCCCCTAAACACTCACAACACCAAGTAATATCTTTAGTATCTGACAGGATTGTTTTGAAAATGTTTTGGTCACATTGTTGCCTATTTTCTATGCAATCTGTCTATCCATCCTCCTAAGCACCCCATGAAGCAAAGAGGGAGAGTGTATAAATATATATATATATTGTTTTTTAATTGTTATCATTTGCAACTGAATCTTTTATATTATCTGATTTTATTTATTCTCTGATCTGTCCTCTTATTACTCAATAAACCTGCTTTCATAAATACCTGGACCCGTGATATACTGAATCAGAGTATGGATGTGACTATTTGTGTGGGGAATAAGCTCCTGAGTTCAAGCCCCCAGGTATAATCCCAGTAATTGTGTCTTTTTATATTGGGTAAGCCCCCGAGGAAGTCCTGAGTACAAGCAGGTGACAAACCTCTCAGTTAACTTCCAGTGTAGACCCCCAGTGAGATTAGCCCCCGGTTCAGAGTCCCTAAGATCTGACCCGGGGACTAATTGTGGATCTTGCGCACGCCAAGCCTACTCCGAGCCGCGCTACCTTCCCCCGTTCCCTCCAAAGCCGCTCTGAAATTGGAGCGGCCTTGGAGGGAACTTCCCTTTCCCCCCTACCCCACCTTCCCTTCCCTTCCCCTTCCTCCCCTGCACTTTCCCCCGAACCTTGCTCTTCTTTTTTTTCTTGTTACAAAACGTAAATTGTGCTAGTATTATTGTGCTAGCCGGATGATTGCTGGTGCACAATCCCCGGCACAGCGGCAAATATGGCCGCTGTGCCGGGAGCCTGACCCTGCCCCGCCCCTGGACCACCCCACCCATGCACCGCCCCCTCCCCACCCCTTTTTGCAAGCCCTGGAAGTTACACGCATCCCGGGGCTTTAGGCCTGGTGGGTGTAACCCTTTTAAAATCCGTCCCATAGGGAAGGATCATTTTCAACTGCTCACATAAATCAGCAAATACACGCAGAAGGGGATAACTGTGCCTATACTTTATGAACTGGGAGGCAGGAGCTGACCATTTTATGAAACACCACATATCTGTGTCCTGAATATAGATGCATGTATTTCAATATTCCTAAATGTTTGTAGTGCAGGGAGCCACACACTTTCTGCACCTATTTTAGAAAAGTGCACAAACATATTTTTTACTCAAAATAATTGATTTCTATAGGCTGGGCCCTAAATCTAGAATTCCATGCCCCCTGATCTGCGCCAGGAACATTGTATTCAGAAATTTTAAAAAAAGCTAAAAACCTGGCTTTTCAAACAGGCTTTTGCATAACTTCTCCCTCTCCCCTCCCTCCACACACCTTATGTCAAGTTGCTCCCACTGCCTCTTCTCCCTCCCCCCTTTGCCTGCCTCTCCTGTTCACAACCTGCCCCCTGTGAAAGTATAAATAATATCATCATTTTGCCTCTTGTGAATCTGTAAATATTACAACCTTGTTGAAATATATTAATGCTATTACCTATCTTTTTCTTCCTGCCCTTATATTTAGCTCTTCCAGTTCAATGTATCTCTCTTATTTTGTTAAACCGTTCTGTGTAAACTGATATGATGTGAAAACGAATACCTTTATATAAAAACTAGGGATGTGAAGCGTGTTTCTGACTATTGAAAATATTGTACGATATTTTCAAAATCATCAGAAATCGGGGGCTCCCCAAAACCAAAAGGAAAACCCCACAAAATTGTTTGTGGGGTTCTCTTATTGTTTTGGGAGGAGGACGGGAAAAACGGCACACAAAAACAACCCCTAAACCCACCCCGACCGTTTAAAACCGCCCCCTTAGCTTCCCCCACCCTCCCGATACCCCACAAAATGTTTTAAAATTACCTGGTGATCCAGTGGTGGTCCCAGAAGCGATCTCCTGCTCTCGGGCCGTCGGCTGCCACTAATAAAAATGGCGCCGATTGCCCTTTGTCCTTATCATGTGACAGGGTATCCATGCCACTGGCAAGCCCCTGTCACATGGAAGGAGCACTGGATGGCCCGCACCATTTTTAAAGATGGCGCCGGCCGTCCATTATGGCCAGAGCCATTTTTAAAGATGGTGCCGGCCATCCATTACGGCCGGCGCCATCTTTAAAAATGGCGCGGACCATCCAGTGCTCCTACCATGTGACAGGGGCCAGCCAATGGCATGGATACCCTGTCACATGGTAAGGGCAAAGGGCCATCGGCGCCATTTTTATTAGTGGCAGCCACGGCCCGAGAGCAGGAGATCGCTCCCGGGACCACCACTGGACCACCAGGTAATTTTAAAATGTTTTGTGGGGGGATCGGGAAGGTGGGGGAAGCTAAGAGGGTGGTTTTAAAGGGTCGGGGTGGGTTTTTTGTTTATCGGTTCGGGCGCAGCCGATAAAAAAAAAAACGAGGGGACCGAAAAAAAAAATCCACAATGTGAATCTAACCGGAATCAGAACCGATTCCAGTTCCGATTCACATCTCTAATAAAAACTTGAAATAAATAAATAAATACATGCATGATTACTGCAGTTAAATACTTAGGTATTTTATAATATATTCAAGAACTCTGCTTAGGAATAAACTGATTTGTTCACATACATGTAATCTCCAGTTTGCTGACACCTTCTCCAGTTCTCTCACACTCTCTAGCTTGTCACCTTGATACTCACTCTTCCTCTGCCATTTAATCCAGACCTCCCACCCAAAAACTGCATTGAAAAGACAAATGCAGGCATTTTCATAGGAGGCTATTTTCAAGGGATTCCAAATGGAACAAACTGAAAATGGCCTCATTCATTGCAGTTTTGGCATTCATTCCAAATGAATGTACATTCCTACTAAGCAGTGAGGAATGAATGCAGTAATTCATTTTAGAAAGAGGCATAATGATTAGGGATCTCTCAAGGAGATAAAAGATGACTGAATCCTGTGGCATCTCTCTCTCTCTCTCTCTCTCTCTCTGTCCCTTTCCTCTCTTTCAGTGTTAAGCCCTCTCAGCATCTTTCTAGGGGACATTTCAAGCACTGCACCTTCATTGGAGTTATCTGTACAACACCAGTGTAAAGATTCAGAAGATAATTAACAAGGTGTGTGTCCAGAGATCACATCCCAAATGGGCTGATCAACCTATTTAAAGTCTCCTAGCTTATAAGGCAATTCATAACACAGATGCAGAAAGCATTGGCCATGAAAGTAAGTGATGGGATCAGACCTTTCTTTGCTATACATGAATTTATGCTAATGTTCTGCAATATGATGTATCCTCAGATACAAATTGTACAATATTTCTTATTTTTAATGGAAGTGAATATATTGTTTCATTAATTATGTGCAATTTTTAAATTTGTAAACCTGGCCGTTAGGTGGAAATTTGCACTAAGCCATAAGCAGTGACCCTCATGAAAAGCTTACACTCACATAACATTAGGTGACTTCTCCAGCAGAAACTATCCTGTGGTTTATCTTTGAAAATCTACAAAAAAGCAATGCAGGTGTACAATGGCCGCATATCATAACCCTGCTATTTCTGCAGGTTGAATTATGGGTGTAAACAATATAAACATGCACTTTTCTCACCAACTTAAGATTCCTCCAGGTAAATCCTAAATAAATCCTTTCAAAGTTCTCTTGAACACAATTGAATACAAAAACCAACTGAATCATTTAAACTCTTTTTTTTTTTTATCGATGCTTTCAGCGACTTTAGTGTAACAGTCCCATAGCCTTATTAAAAGTGCAGTTTTTGACTGCCTTTAGACAGTGTAAAGGTTGCCTTTGCTATCGCCAGGAGAATGCATTTTCCACAGTAATACTTAATTCAAATAATAGGCCCCCTTGAATTATTCTGATTGGTAAAAGACACATTTGAAAAACATCCTGCAAAATCTTTCTTCCATTGATTGTGAAGAATTTGCCAGTTATTGTGTTGAGAAGCTCGACAATCTCAGACTCCTGCAAGTCACTGTGTCGCATTTGGATCTGCCCATACATGAGCCAATCCGGCCAGTATTGTGCTCAGGGTTTCAAGCTGTAAATATATGAGAGATTGTCAACATTGTATCTTATTTAAACTCTAAAAATTAAACCATATCAGTGAAAAAAAACAATAAATGCCAAAGAAAAATTCTTTGCTCAAGGGTCAAAAGGCATTTGTATACTCTTCATAACCTACTTGACTGTCATCCTTTGGATGCAAAATGCACACATCAAATTTTAATATTTAAAAATGTCTATATGTTTTAATCATATTGTCTTATTTTTTTTAAAGAATTTTGTGATATTGCAAATAAAAACTCTTTATCTTTGAAGAAGAAACTGTATCAGTCTGATATGACAGAGTAAAACCCATTCACTATTCTCAGGGAATTGGGGTTCTTAAGGATATCCAAGATTTTGAAGAACACCAAACACTGACCATGTTTTAAAGATAATATATTTCCTTTAGGGAGGTAATCTTCACAAACAATAATGGGGTAGATATTTAAAAGTTAGCAAGTTATGTAAGATAGCCAGGTTAACTTAGATCGGATATTCAGCAGCACAGCTATGCTGCTGAATATCCATGTATATGTCACTATTTAACCAGATAAGTCTGCTATTTTTGTGGATTGATTTAAAGGGTAAAATACAGTATATGCCATTACTGAAACATGCAATATATGTATGCATTTTTTCTCACCAACCTAAACTTTCCCCCAGGAATACCTAACATTTACAAGGATAAATGATGCTTACTACACACAAAAGGACCAACAAATTATTTTCATTATTCATGTGATTGAATATAAATGCTAATTACATTATTTAAATGCTATTATTAATACTGATGCATTAAGTAAATATTTTCTTTTTAGAGCAAGAAAAACAACTGGTCATATTTATTGGTCATATTTATTGTTAAGTTGTTCCAGTTATTCATAAGGTACTACATTTAAAGTTGTTTTTCTTGCTCCAAAAAGAAAATATTTACTTAAAGCATCAGTATTAATAATAGCATTTAAATAATGCAATTAGCATTTATATTCAATCACATGAATAATGAAAATAATTTGTTGGTCCTTTTATGTGTAGTAAGCATCATTTATCCTTGTAAATTATAGATATTTCTTCATAAATAAATATGAGAGTCCTCAAAAAAGATATAATTGCGATGGAGAAGGTACAGAGAAGGGCTACCAAAATGATAAGGGGAATGGAACAACTCCCCTATGAGGAAAGACTAAAGAGGTTAGGACTTTTCAGCTTGGAGAAGAGACGACTGAGGGGGGATATGATAGAGGTGTTTAAAATTATGAGAGGTCTAGAACGGGTAGATGTGAATCGGTTATTTACTCTTTCGGATAGTAGAAGGACTAGGGGACACTCCATGAAGTTAGCATGGGGCACATTTAAAACTAATCGGAGAAAGTTCTTTTTTACTCAACGCACAATTAAACTCTGGAATTTGTTGCCAGAGAATGTGGTTCGTGCAGTTAGTATAGCTGTGTTTAAAAAAGGATTGGATAAGTTCTTGGAGGAGAAGTCCATTACCTGCTATTAAGTTCACTTAGAGAATAGCCACTGCCATTAGCAATGGTTACATGGAATAGACAGTTTTTGGGTACTTGCCAGGTTCTTATGGCCTGGATTGGCCACTGTTGGAAACAGGATGCTGGGCTTGATGGACCCTTGGTCTGACCCAGTATGGCATTTTCTTATGTTCTTATGTTCTTATGTTGATAGGGTGACTGTGTCACCTTGCATTTGTCACTGTGTAACCCTCTCACTATGACTCTATTGCTCTGCAAATTTAAATTTAGAAACATCTCTCAGACTGTGCAATTATATAAGTAGGAAACAGCAGCATGTAAGTATGTTATTGTGTAATTGTATAGATATCTAACTATGAAACTATCTGGCACTGAGAGTGTAGGTATATAACTCTGTAAATGTTTTATTGCAAGAGTATGTAGCTGTGTGACAGTATACAGGTGTTACTGTGGAAATCCAAAACTGTGGGATCCCACAGGAGGTTTTGCCAAAAAGATAATGGTGATGCTAATAAAAACAGGAAAGCTGATGGGCAATAAAACCATTTACTGATAACAATGGCATGATTAACAGCACATTTCACTTACATGTTGCCCTGGCTGTTCCAAGTAATATCTTTAGTATTTCACAGGATTTTTTTGAAAATATTTTGGACTCAGTGTTGCCTAATTATTATGCATACTGTCTCTCCCTCCTCTCATCAGCACCCCATGAAGCATGCCTACAGGGAAACAGGAAATCACAGCAGTATTACAGAATTCCTGATTTTGGGATTCTCAGAATTCCCAGAGCTGCAGCTCCCTCTCTTCATTCTCTTCTCATTCCTCTACTTGATGGCCGTGTTGGGGAATCTTCTTGTAATCTTCATAGTTTGTGCTGATCGACACCTACACTCTCCCATGTATTTCTTCTTGGCCAACTTGTCCATCCTTGACATCTCTTCTCTCACAGTCACTGTGCCAAAATTACTGTCAATCCTCCTGACACAGAGCAATATTATATCTTTCAATGCATGTATAATACAGCTGTATTCTTTTATGACTTGTGTGGGGATAGAATTTACACTTCTCACTGCCATGGCATATGATCGTTACGTTGCAATATGCAATCCCCTGCGTTATACCATTGTCATGAATAAGAGAGTCTGTGCTCTTCTGGCAGCTGTTTCATGGATAGCAGGTTTCCTTGAGATATTGCCATACACAATTGTTATATCCCACTTTTCTTTCTGTGATTCCAATGTAATCAATCACTTCTTCTGTGATTCCATGGCACTGCTGAAACTTTCCTGCACAGACACCTTCATCATTGAAATTCTGACTTTTGTGGAATCGGTCTTTTCATGTTTCACCCCATTTCTCCTAACCCTGACATCCTATGTGTTTATCATTTCCAATATACTGAAAATCCGCTCTAGAGAGGGGAAAAGCAAGGCCTTCTCCACCTGTTCCTCCCACCTCACAGTCATCATTCTGTTATATGGGACTATACTAGGAGTTTATATGCAGCCCGGCTCAGGGGATTCTGTGAAATCAAACAAGTTGGTTACAGCAATATACACAGTCACTCTTCCACTATTAAACCCTCTAATTTATAGCCTGAGAAGTAAAGAATTAAAAGTGGCCCTGAGAAAAGCCATAAGCAGGAAGTCAGCATTGTCAGTCACTAAACTCTTTTGGAAGCTCAACTGAAATGAACCAATTTTTTAAAGGCTTTAATTACTTTTGAGAGCAAACATGAAAATATAATTAGGGATTATTACATGACAGATTGGGAGCTTTCTGCTCATACTGTTCTGAATTAATTTTATTTGGAGATGTGGACAGTAATAGTAGCAGTACAGGGAATATACAGTAGAGTGGGGCACGGTAGGATAAAACTTTGATTTAAGTGCCATTATGTAGGGGCAACTACACTAATAAATGTAGAAATTATAATTTAATCTTTATTTAGTTCTCATTCAATAAAGATCAATATAAGAACAGAATCAGATGACTGTTGTCAGTGTCACTACGTCATAAGAAATTCTGTAATCTCTCTGTTGACTGTTACAGGGTTACTGAATCACTAGGGTTAAAAGTTCTGCAGAGAGATATGGTAGGATAAATGTCTTGCTGAATATCCCTGAATAAAATTATCCAGATTGCCTTTATCTGGATAACTTTAAAACTAACCAGCTATCTTTAAATATCACCCAGTGTCAAAAGAATGGGGAGGTCCAAGGTGAGCCACTTTTTTTGTTTAAATTGGATGGGGAATGGGGCCAGGAGAATATTCTATAATGGGGGTGAGGAGTAGGAGAGTTAGGCCAGAGCAAGGAATTCCTTTCTTTAAGAAGAGATGATAAAAGAGGGATCAGAACTCAAGCCTGCTTCTGCTTTCTATGGTGGGAGGTGGAGGTACCTTAAAGATCTGTGTTATAATTTGGTGTAATTGTGCACTCTTGGATCATGGTGAGAGCTGATTCCACCCTCAGGGAGGAGCCTTGAGGGGACTCACCATGATAGGCTAGCCTCAAAATTTATCTATTTATTTATTTATTTATGAACTTTTCTTTACCGACATTCGTGGAACACATCATGCCGGTGTACAATGAACAAAAGGGGGAAAATTACAATAAACAGGGGAGGGGGAGGTGGAGCAGGCAGGAAATGCAAGAGGGACGAGAGGGAGTGTGGAAAAGGAAAAAGGTGGAAGGCAGTAAGAAAGAATACATAGGAACTGCATATACAGAGGAGCTATATACAATGGAATTATGTACATCTCCATACATCTTATATGGCACTATATGCATCAGTAAGAATCTTATCATTCAAGGTAGTCCTTGGGGGGGAGTCTCCGTGGCAGGCGGAGTGGAAGGGAGGTTACGGGCGGGAGAGGTGCGGAGAGTGGGATAGGGGGAGACACCTATCCTACTCTCCGGGGTGTCTGGGGTGGGGTGAGTGAGGGGAGGGGAGTGGGGTGGGGGATTAAGAAATGGTGGGGATGGCGGGGGGAGGTAAGAGAGATGACGGCTATGTTTGGTTAGCTTCTGGGTAGGCTTGTCTGAAAAGCCAAGTCTTGATGCCCTTTTTGAAAATATGGAGGGAGGGCTCAAGTCATAGGTACAGAGGAAGGGAGTTCCAGAGGGTGGGACCGATGATGGTGAAGGCTCTCTCTCTAGTGCTGGAGAGGTGTGCGGTCTTAAGGGGTGGGACGTGCAGGGTGCCTGCGAGGGCAGTTCTGGTGGGGCGATTTGAGGTACGGAAACGAGGCATGTCCTTGAGCCATGTGGCATTGTTTTTGTGCAGGGTGTTGTGCAGGATGGTGAGGGCAGACACAGGGAGAGACTTTATTAAACTGTAAATGGTAGAATGCCTACCACAAGAGCTGAGAGGCTCAGTCCAGGGTTGAAGTATGGTTCGATGGCGATTCTTGGTAGTGGTCCACGGAGCAGGGTATGCCAATGAAGGCTGTCTCCTCATTGTCTTGTAAAAGGTGGATCCAGTTGTGACCCGCAGCGCGGGGTTGCCGAGAATCCATCCAGCAGTAGATAGAATCAAGTAAGCAGGCAGTATAGTAGAGAAGAGTGTTGTATTCACTCCGAGGGAGATGATCTTGCTGAGGAGAGTTCTGTAGTAACTCAAGACATGGTGTATCCTGGCAGTATCGTCTGCAGAGATGGTGGAAGCGAATGTCCTCGCCCCAGAGGATAGACAGGAGCGGAGAGCACGGCAATGTCCCGAGGTACGGGGTACACCGGATAGTTCTGACAGAAAGGCAGATGGAAGCAAGAATTACTCACACTGAAGCGTAGATGGTAGTCTTGCTGCAGGAGCATGGCAATGGCCCGAGGCATAGGGTACATCAGAGGAATCCGTCATCAGGATAACAGGAGAAGACTCCATTGAGGAAGGCTGTCCGAGGAGCGGATAGCCCTGAACGTAACAAGGCCCCTGAGGAGTGGGTACCTAAGGCATAAAAAGAGTCAGGAGTGAAGCATCTCTGAAGAAGTGGAATATAGCAGGAAGGAAGTCCTTGCTAACTCATAGGAAGCCAGGTCCGAAAAGCTTAAATACACTGACATCTACCGGTTCACCATTATCCACATGTTTATTAACCCCTTCAAAAAATGAAGCAGATTTGTTAGGCAAGACTTCCCTTGGGTAAATCCGTGTTGACTGTGTTCCATTAAATTATGTCTTTCTATATGTTCTACGATTTTGATCTTCAGAATAGTTTCCACTATTTTTCCCGGCACTGAAGTTAGGCTCACTGGTCTATAGTTACCCGGATCGCCCATGGAGCCTTTTTTAAATATTGGGGTTACATTGGCCACCCTCCAGTCTTCAGGTACAATGGATGATCTTAACGATAAGTTACAAATATTAACTAATAGATCAGAAATTTCATTTTTTAGTCCCATCAGTACCCTAGGATGCATACCATCCGGTCCAGGTGATTTGCTACTCTGTAGTTTGTCAATCTGGCCTACTACATCTTCCAGGTTCACAGTGATTTTGTTCAGTTCATCTGTCTCATCACCCCTGAATACCATCTCTGAAGCTAGCTCTCCTGTTTTTCCCAAAGCTTGAGCCCTAGTATGTGTATACACCTGTGCTTTCACCTTACTTGATGTGAACATTTGTCTGTCCCCTTGATGTGAAACATGGCTGTGTCAGGTCTTCTTTTGAATAAAATGAGTGTTTTGTAGATATTGTTTGTGTGTTTCTGTTATAAAAAAATAATAAATGCATGGAGATGTATTGAACAGTGATTTATTTTTTGCCACACATTCTTTTTGTTGCATTTTGTTCTATATGTGTGTGTTGTTGACTCCACCATCGCTGTGAGCTTTCGCCGAATAAGTTTAATCAGAACAGACCTCTTGTGCTGGCTCTGCAAACTCTTCCTAGCTGGTTGTGAAAGGTAAACAGATTCTTCCTGTACTCCTGAGAGGGGATTTCTGCCTCCCAAAAAATGCAAGTCAGAACACTCCCAAAATATTAAAATGGACAAAACCCTTCTCTGATCCTCCTTCCCTCCAGCCTTTAGTACAAAGCACTGTCAGGGCTGTGTCTCACCTTTGCTGTGCTACCTTGGGGCCTAATTCAGAGCGCGCACAGAAACACTTTCTCCGTTGCTGAAATCAAAACCACTGCCCCTCTAACTAGGGCTCAACCCTCCCCCCCCCCCCCCCCCATGGATTAGGATATCATCACTCACAGGCTGTCTCTGGGGGAAGACCTATGCAGAAATGCAGTCTCCACCTAAGCTGATAAAAATCCTAAGGGCTAGAAGCTGGAGCCAATTAGTGCAGACCAAGGGGTCTCTTCACTGCTGGTAATCAATAGGAAATAGCCACTGCTTGCTGCTGGCATTCATAGCATGGGATCTATTCAATGTTTGTGTAATTGCCAGGTACTTCTGGCTTGGATTGGCCACTGCTAGAGACAGGATACTGGGCTTGATGGACCCTTGGGCTGACCCAGTATGGCATCTCTTATGTTCTTAGAAACAAAGAAATGACAGTAGAAGAAGACCAAACGGCCCATCCAGTCTGCCCAGCAAGTTTTGCACTTTTTTTTCTCATACTTATCTGTTACTCTTGGCTCTTAGTAACCTTTTGGTTCTATTTCCCTTCCACCCCCACCATTAATGTAGAGAGCAGTGTTGGAACTGCATCTTATTTGTTTACCCATACTATGTAATTCAGTCCTTGTTGGTTGTTATCTGTATATAGATCCACTTTTCTTCATTCCCCCTGCCGTTGAAGCAGAGAGTTATGCTGGATATGCATTGAAAGTGAAGTATCAGACTTTCTCCCCTGCCATTGAAGCAGAGAGCTACGCTGGATATGCGTGAAGTATCAGACTTTCTCCCCTGCCGTTGAAGCAGAGTGCTATGATGAATATGCATTGAAAGTGAAGTATCGGACTTTCTCCCCTGCCGTTGAAGCAGAGAGCTATGCTGGATATGCGTGAAGTATCAGTCTTTCTCCCCTGCCATTGAAGCAGAGAGCTATGCTGGATATGCATTGAAAAGTGAAGTATCAGGCTTATTTGGTTTGGGGTAGTAACCACCGTAACAAGCAAGCTACTCCCCACTTTTTTGTGAATGCAAATCCTTTTTTCCACATTTTCTCTTGCTGTTGAAGCTTAGAGCAATGTTGGAGTCTTAGCGCAATGTTGGAGTCGCACCAACCATGTGTATGTTTATTGAATAAGGTTATTATCTCCAGGGAGTAGCCGTCATTCCTGCGAGCCACCCACTTTTCATTCAAGTCCTCTAGACTTTATGGATCCACAATGTTTATCCCAAGCCCCTTTGAAGTCCTTCACAGTTCTGGTCTTCACCACTTCATCCGGAAGGGCATTCCAGGCATCCACCACCCTCTCTGTGAAGAAATACTTCCTGACATTGGTTCTGAGTTTTCCTCCCTGGATCTTAAAATCATGACCCCTGGTTCTGCTGATTTTTTTCTGACGGAAAAGGTTTGTCGTTATCTTGGATCATTAAAACCTTTCAAGTGTCTGAAAGTCTGTATCATATCACCTCTGCTCCTCCTTTCCTCCAGGGTGTACATATTTAGATTCTTCAATCTCTACTCATAAGTCATTTGATGAAGACCATCCACCTTTTTTGGTCGCCCTTCTCTGGACCGCCTCCATCTTGTCTCTGTCTCTTTGGAGATACAGTCTCCAGAACTGAACACAATACTCCAGGTGAGGCCTCACCAAGGACCTGTACAAGGAGATAATTACTTCCCTTTTCTTACTCGATATTCCTCTCTCTATGTAGCCCAGCATTCTTCTGACTTTAGCTATCGCCTTGTCACATTTTTTCGTCGATTTCAGATCATTAGACACTATCACTCCAAGGCCTCTCTCCTGCTCCATGCACATCAGCCTTTCTCCCCCCATCAAATACAGTTCATTCGGATTTCCACTCCCCATATGCATGACTCTGCACTTCTTGGCATTGAATCTCAGCTGCCATATCTTCAACCACTCTTCCAGCTTCCTTAAATCCCATCTCATTCTCTCCACTCCTTCTGGCGTGTCCACTCTGTTGCAGATCTTAGTGTCATCTGCAAAAAGACAAACCTTACCTTCTCTCCCATCCGCAATGTCGCTCACAAAGATATTGAACAGGACCGGTCCCAACACTGATCCTTGCGGTACACCGCTTTAAAACCTCTCTCTCTTCAGAGAGAGTTCCATTTACTATCACACATTGTCTTCTGTCCAGCAACCAGTTTGCAATCAAGGCTACCACCTCGGACCTCACTCCTAAGCTTCTGATTTTATTCACCAGTCTCCTGTGTGGGACTGTATCAAAAGCTATGCTGAAATCCAAGTAGATGACATTGAGTGTTCTTCCTTGATCCAATTCCTTGGTTACCCAGTCTAAAAAGTCAATCAGATTTGTCTGACAGGATCTTCCCCCTGGTGAATCCATGCTGCCTCTGGTCCAGCAATTCTCCAGACTGTAGATAGTTTACTATTCTATCTTTCAACAGTGACTCCATTACTTTTCCCACCACCGAAGTGAGGCTGACCGGTCTGTAGTTACCAGCCTCTTCTCTGTTCCCACTCTCGTGAAGTGGGACCACCACCGCTCTTCTCCAATCACTCGGCACCACTCCCATTTCTAGGGATCTATTGAACAGATCACACAGCGGACCCACCAGCACATCTCTGAGCTCCCTCAGTATCCTGGGATGAACTTCATCAGGCCACATGGCTTTGTCTACTTTCAGTTTCTCCAGCTCTTCCCATACATTCTCTACTGTAAATGGAGTTACATCTACACCATTCCCCTCCAGTTTCTTGTTAACTAGCCATGGTCCTTCTCCAGGGTCTTCTTTAGTGAACACCAAACTGAAGTATTTGTTTAACATTTCTGCCATTTCTTCGTCTCTCTCCACACATTGATCCTTTTCATCTTTCAGTTTCACTATACCACTTTGGACTTTTCTCCTTTCACTGAGGAATCTGAAAAATGTTTTGTCACCTCTCTTTACCTCTTTGGCAATCCTTTCTTCCACTTGGCGTTTTGCCATCTTGATTACTTTCTTTGTCTTCCTCAGTTCTACCAGATATTCTTCCTTGTGCTCCTCCCTTTGGGATCTTTTATATTTCTTGAACGCTGTTCTTTTAGCATTTATTTTGTCAGCCACCTCCTTTGAGAATCAGATAGGTTTCATTTTTCTTTTGCTTTTCTTTACTTTTCTAACATATAGATTAGTTGCCTTGGTAACTGCTCCTTTTACATTGATCCACTGTTGATCCGCATCTCTCTCGTTCTCTCTGCCTTTTAGTTCTTCCTCCAGGTACTTCCCCATTTCATCAAAGTCCGTGTTTTTGAATTGCAAAACTTGGGTCTTTGTGCTTATTTTCCTATCCTTTTTGTGATATTAAACCATACCATTTGATGATCACTGGTGCTGAGGTGGGCGCCCACCTGGATATCAGAGACATTATCTCCATTAGTGAGCACTAAGTTGAGTATAGCTCCTTCTCTCGTGGGTTCCATTACCATTTGTTTGAACAAAGCTACTTGCAGGGTATCCACTATTTCTATACTATCATTAGATTCTGCAGATGGGATTCTCCAGTCTACATTTGGCATATTAAAGTCTCCAGTGATCACCATTTCTCCCTTCTTTCCCATCTTTTGGATGTGTTCAACCAGATCTCTGTCCAGCTCTTCCTTTTGGTTTAGAGGCCTGTAAACCACTCCAATAAAAATGGATGTCCCATCTTTTTTTAGATCAGCCCATAGTGCTTCTTCATTGCCCCATCTTCCTTGCAGCTCAGATGCTTGGATATTGTTTCTGACATAAAGAGCCACTCCTTCCCCTTTCCTATCCTCTCTGTCCTTCCTTAACAAGTTACAGCCTGGTATTGCTGTATCCCAGTCATGAGATTCCATAAAAAACATTTCTGTGACAGCAACAATGTCCAAGTCCGCCTCCACTATTAGGGCTTGAAGATCTGGGATTTTATTGCCCAAACTACGAGCGTTTGTTCTCATAGCTTTCCAGCTTTCTTCATTCAGGTTACTGCTGTTCCTGGACTCCTTTTGAAACCTCTTTAGTTGAGTTTTGTTATCCATTTTTCCCTTTGCATTTGTGCAAGGGAAAAGATTAGTGCCTCTGATGTCAGATTCATCCATCACAGTGAGCTTTTTTCTTTAGTTTCTGAGCTGGAATTTCTGTATGCATTGGGTTTCTTCTCTCTTTTCAGATAAAACTTCAATCTTTTTCTCAAGAACTTCTTCAGTATTTAATACAGAGATGGCATTTTGTACTTGGTGCACTTGATACAGTGTGTATCTCTGGATCACAGGTCTAATTCTACCAGAGCCCACTGTAATACTGTTTTTTGAGTTTCTTAATGCCCTATGTGAGTGTGTGTGTGGGGGGGGGGAGGGGGGTTAGAGTTGTGGGCTGCACAACTGTCAATAAAGGGTGTCTGTGGGTCACAGGTCTTATCCTACCTGAGCCCACAGTAAATCTCTTTTTCCTTAACTTTTGGTTATTCTGTGGTAATGGAAAATTAATTCCTGAATAATGTAAAGTGGCTGAGACTTTCTTTATTGAAGCTAATTCAGCTTTAACTTCAGCCAGCTCTTTTTCCAAGGTAGAGAGTTCTGAACAAATGGGGCAAGCCTTAAGTATCCATATGATTACCCTCAATATAAGGCTCCAGAGCAGTTGCATTGGATAGTCCTCATTTTGGTAAATTTGATGGATAACACTTAAGGAATTATCAAATTACCAGCCTATATAGTTGACAAATTATATATTCAGGCAGATTATATCAGAAACCCAACCCTAGGGGTGAGTGGGTAGTGGGGCAGGGTGGGAGGGAGTTAAACAGTTACCCTTGATCAAGGTTACTCTCAGGACCCTGTATCTGCTATTGCATTTGACAATAGCCTCCCCCAGATTGGCTTACTTTGTTAAACGTTTTACTTAGTTGGACACAAGAAGCTTTAGTATTTCCTGTATTCTGCCTGAGTTTTGTTAGGAACTGGGGAACCTTTTTGGGAAGGGGGAGTCTCTTCCGAAGGGATGGGCTCCACCTTAACCAGGGTGGAACCAGACTGCTGGTGCTAACCTTTAAAAAGGAGATAGAACAGCTTTTAAACTACAACAAAGGGGAAAGCCGACAGTCACTCAGCAGTGCATGGTTCAGAGAGAGGTATCTTCAAAGGATACTAAAGATGCAATAGAATTAGGGCATCCTGACAGTGAAGTTCCAATAATAAGAAAAGTAGTCCAAGTGCCTGTAACTAAAAACTCACCTGAGCTAAAAAATTCTAACTTATCCCTATCAATTAAAAAGCAGAATGAAAATACAAACAAAAAACAAACTTTGAAATGTTTGTATGCTAATGCCAGAAGTCTAAGAAGTAAGATGGGAGAATTAGAATGTATAGCAGTAAATGATGACATAGATTTAATTGGCATCTCAGATACATAGTGGAAGGAGGACAACCAATGGCACAGTGCTATACTGGGGTACAAATTAATTTGCAATGATAGAGAGGAGCACCTGGGAGGCGGTGTGGTGCTTTATGTCCGGGATGGCATAGAGTCCAACAGGATAAACATCCTGCACGAGACTAAATGCACAATTGAATCTTTATGGGTAGAAATCCCTTGTGTGTCGGGGAAGACTATAGTGATAGGAGTATACTACCATCCACCTGGTCAAGATGGTGAGACTGACAGTGAAATGCTAAGAGAAATTAGGGAAGCTAACCAATTTGGTAGTGCGGTAATAATGGGAGACTTCAATTACCTCAATATTGACTGGGTAAATGTATCATCAGGACACGCTAGAGAGATAAAGTTCCTGGATGGAATAAATGATAGGTTTATGGAGCAATTGGTTCAGGTACTGATGAGAGAGGGGGAAATTTCAGATCTAATTCTCAGTGGAGAACAGGATTTGGTGAGAGAGGTAACAGTGGTGGGGCCGCTTGGCAATAGTGATCATAATATGGTCAAATTTGATTTAATGACTGGAAGGGGGACAGTAAGCAAATCCACAGCTCTCGTGCTAAACTTTCAAAAGGGAAACTGATAAAATGAGAAAAATAGAAAAAAACTGAAAGGAGCAGCTACAAAAGTAAAAAGTGTGCAAGAGGCATGGTCATTGTTAAAAAAAATAGCATCCTAGAAGCACAATCCAGATGTATTCCACACATTAAGAAAGGTGGAAAGAAGGCAAAACGAATACCAGCATGCTTAAAAAGGGAGGTGAAAGAAGCTATTTTAGCCAAAAGATCTTCATTCAAAAATTGGAATAAGTATTCAACAGAAAAAAATAGGATAATTCATAAATGTTGGCAACTTAAATGTAAGACATTTGTAAGACAGGCTAAGAGAGAATTTGAAAAGAAGTTGGCCGTAGTGGCAAAAACTCACAGTAAAAATGTTTTTAAATATAACCGAAGCAGAAAGCCTGTGAAGGAGTCAGTTGGACCATTAGATGATCGAGGGGTTAAAGGGGCACTTAGAGAAGATAAAGCCATCGTGGAAAGATTAAATGATTTCTTTTCTTTGGTGTTTACTGAAGAGGATATTGGGGAGGTAACCGTACTGGAGAATGTTTTCATGGGTAATGATTCAGATGGACTGAACCAAATCATTGTGAAACTAGAAGATGTGGTAGACCTGATTGACAAACTTAAAAGTAGTAAATCACCTGGACCAGATGGTATACACCCCAGAGTTCTGAAGGAACTAAAAAATGAAATTTCAGACCTATTAGTAAAAAATTGTAGCCTGTCATTAACATCATCCATTGTACCTGAAGACTGGAGGATAGCTAATGTAACTCCCATATTTAAAAAGGGCTCCAGGGGCGATCCAGGAAACTACAGACCGGTTAGCCTGACTTCAGTGCCAGGAAAAATAGTGGAAAGTATTCTAAACATCAAAATCACAGAACATATAGAAAGACATGGTTTAATGGAAAAAAGTCAGCATGGCTTTACCCAAAGCAAGTCTTGCCTCACAAATCTGCTTCACTTTTTTGAAGGAGTTAATAAACATGTGGATAAAGGTGAACCTGTAGATGTAGTGCACTTGGATTTTCAGAAGGCATTTGACAAAGTTCCTCATGAGAGGCTTCTAGGAAAAATAAAAAGTCATGGGATAGGTGGCGATGTCCTTTCATGGATTACAAACTGGCTAAAAGACAGGAAACAGAGAGTAGGATTAAATGGACAATTTTCTCAGTGGAAGGGAGTGGACAGTGGAGTGCCTCAGGGATCTGTATTGGGACCCTTACTGTTCAATATATTTATAAATGATCTGGAAGGAAATATGATAAGTGAGGTAATCAGATCTGCAGATGATACAAAATTGTTCAGCGTAGTTAAATCACAAGCAGATTGTGATAAATTGCAGGAAGACCTTGTGCGGGTGGAAAATTGGGCATCAAAATGGCAGATGAAATTTAATGTGGAAAAGTGCAAAGTGATGCATATAGGAAAAAATAACCCATGCCATAGTTACACAATGTTAGGTTCCATATTAGTTGCTACTACCCAAGAAAGAGATCTAGGCGTCATAGTGGATAACACATTGAAATCGTCGGTTCAGTGTGCTGCGGCAGTCAAAAAAGCAAACAGAATGTTGGGAATTATTAGAAAGGGAATAGTGAATAAAATGGAAAATGTCATAATGCCTCTGTATCGCTCCATGGTGAGACCGTACCTTAAATACTGTGTACAATTCTGGTCGCCGCATCTCAGAAAATATATAATTGCGATAGAGAATGTACAGAAAAGGGTGACCAAAATGATAAAGGGAATGGAACAGTTCCCCTATGAGGAAAGGCTGAAGAGGTTAGGACTTTTCAGCTTGGAGAAGAGACGGCTGAGGGGGGATATGATAGAGATGTTTAAAATCATGAGAGGTCTAGTTCGGGTAGATGTGAATTGGTTATTTACTTTTTCGGAAAATAGAAAGACTAGGGGGCACTCCATGAAGTTAGCAAGGGGCACATTTAAAACTAATAGGAGAAAGTTCTTTTTTACTCAATGCACAATTATTTATTTATTTATTTATTAACTTTTATTTACCGACATTCGTGAAGCACATCATGCCGGTTTACAAAGAACTCAGGCGGGAAATACAATGAAACAATATAACAATATAACAATAACACGTTAATAAAAGAACCAAAAATCAGAATACAAAGAGAGCCAAAGGAGCAATGATAACGGAGGGAGGAAGGAGGAGGGGGTGGTGGGGGAGGATAGGCAGGGGGCAGGGTATGGGGAGGGAGGGAGGGTAGGGGTAGGTGGCATGGGAAAAGGGGAGATGGGGAGCGGGAGGGGAAAAAGGCATAGCTAGATGAAGTATAAAAAACAACAGAAATAAATATAAAATAAATAAAAGGGGGAGACTATGTACAGTTGAAGAATGTACAGGTACTATTAACTTAGGTAGTCCTACGGAAGTGTTGGAAACCGGCTACATTAATTAGGCGACAGTATTCACTAGGATATAGTTTATTTAAGGGGAAACTGGAGGTGTAAAAGCGGAATCTAACAGACTAGGTTTTCAGCTGAATATTCGCCTAAATCCAGCCTGGCAAAATTAGACAAAATAGAAACTGGAGGTGTAAAAGAGAGAGAGGTGTACTCGGGGAATTAAACTCTGGAATTTGTTGCCAGAGGATGTGGTTAGCGCAGTTAGTATAGCTGTGATTAAAAAAGGATTCGATAAGTTATTGGAGGAGAAGTCCATTACCTGCTAATAATTAAGTTGACTTAAATAATAACCACCGCTATTATTAGCAACGGTAACATTGGGCTGGATTTTAAAAGGGTTACTCACATAAGGTATGCGCGTAACCCTTTTAAACCCCCCCTGCGCGCGCCGAGCCTATTTTGCATAGGCTCGGCGCCGAGTGCAAGCCCCGGGATGCACGTAAGTTCCGGGGCTTGCAAAAAGGGGCGGTTGGGGGTGTGGCCAGGGGGCACAGTTTTGGATCGGGGAATGTTCGGGGGCGTGTGGGGCGGTCCGGGGGTGTGGCCAAGTGCCCCGACACAGTGGCCTGTGTCAGGGCTTGCCACACCACTGCGCGTAAGTTACTACTGCCCGGAGGCAGTAGTAACTTTTCAGATAAAGATAGGGGGGGTCTAGATAGGGCCGGGGGGTGGGTTAGGTAGGGGAAGGGAGGGGAAGGGGCGGGGGTGCGGAGGGAACGGGCAGCGCGCACTGGGCTCAGCGCGCGCAAGTTGCACAAATGTGCACCCCCTTGTGCGTGCCGACTCCGGATTTTATAAGATACGCACGGCTATGCGCACATCTTATAAAATCCAGTGTACTTTTTTTCGTGCCTGATGCGCAAACAAAAGTACACGCGCGTGCTGTGTTTTAAAATGTACCCCTTAGTTTTTGGCTACTTGCCAGGTTCCTATGGCCTGGATTGGCCACTGTTGGAAACAGGATGCTGGGCTTGATGGACCCTTGGTCTGACCCAGTATGGCATGTTCTTATGTTCTTATGATCCAATTGCCCCCTGCTGGTTCTGTGAGTCTGCTGCCCAAGCTGGTTAGAGCAAGGCTGTTTCAGGAATGCTTTCAGTTTTGCTTTAAAGTTATCTCCACATCGATTTTTTGCCCCAATGTTTATATCTAGACAAACAGTGATTTTTAATAACAGCTATATGTAGTTAAAGATAGAGATTAAAGTGTAGAGTGATTATAGTGACAGGAGTATCTTAAGAGGATTTTTTTGTTTTTGTTTTTTTGTCTTGAAACAATTAACCCACAGCAAATTAATATACAATCTCAATATCTATGTAAATAAAAAGTCCTCATAAAAATCTGTTGTTCCAAAGCAAAAAGTATCTACTGAAAATTAATAAGGTAGGAGAAACTAAAAAATTCAGACCAGACATTGGGATTTTTCCCAGATTTACAGCTCACAGATCAACAAGAAAATTAGAGTGGGACTGCAGAGAGAGTAACATCTGTCCCTCGGTCTGTTGTGGAGAGAGACCTTCGAGCTGCTGCAGAGGTTTGCCTTGCTTACTGTGGTATTCCATTTCCCTGTCTGAGACCTGGGCATCTGATGTCATGGAGCCGGGACAGCAGGAGGTTGGCTATAAAATCTACTCTGTGATTCTCCATTGAAGACCTGCTGGAATGTAAGTTTCCTCTCTGTTTTTTCTTACCATATTTCCCCTCTGACTGGATGGGAAAGAAGAGAAAAGGGTCTGTGCATTTTCTCCCATCAAGGCCCATAAACTCTCCTTTATCTCAAACATCTATAGAGGGGTTTATGATTCCACTGGACACAAGCCCTCCGTCAGGGCCCAGTCAGCTTTTCATGGCTAACCATGCCGCTTCCTCTGGGAATTCAATCTCCCTCAGCCCTGACTCTCTCGTACCACTTCACTTGAATCCTGTGGTTTCTTCAGTTTTTCAAGAGGTCTCTCTTCAGCCTCATAGAGCTGTTATTAACTCCTGTGGTGGGGGAAGCTACTTTGATTAAGCCCCTTCAATCTGTAAGGAACGATAATGAGACTCTGGCTGTTCCTGCTACAGAAACTGTGTCTGAAGCTGCAGTTCTTGAGAGACCTGCACAGATCACAAGGAAACACTTTGGACAGCTATTAAAGGGTTGGAATAGCCTTTGGTATCTAGTAGGGATGTGAATCGTTTTAGGACGATTAAAATTATCGTCCGATAATTTTAATATCGTCTTAAACCGTTATGGAACACAATACAATAGAGATTCTAACGATTTATCGTTATAAATCGTTAGAATCGTGAGCCGGCACACTAAAACCCCCCTAAAACCCACCCCCGACCCTTTAAATTAAATCCCCCCCCCCTCCCGAACCCCCCCCCCAAATGAGTTAAATAACCTGCGGGTCCAGCGGCGGTCCGGAACGGCAGCGGTCCGGAACGGGCTCCTGCTCCTGAATCTTGTTGTCTTCAGCTGGCGCCATTTTCCAAAATGGCGCCGAAAAATGGCGGCGGCCATAGACGAACACGATTGGATGGCAGGAGGTCCTTCCGGACCCCCGCTGGACTTTTGGCAAGTCTCGTGGGGGTCAGGAGGCCCCCCACAATCTGGCCAAAAGTTCCTGGAGGTCCAGCGGGGGTCAGGGAGCGATTTCCCGCCGCAAATCGTTTTCGTACGGAAAATGGCGCCGGCAGGAGATCGACTGCAGGAGGTTGTTCAGCGAGGCGCCGGAACCCTCGCTGAACGACCTCCTGCAGTCGATCTCCTGCCGGCGCCATTTTCCGTACGAAAACGATTTGCGGCGGGAAATCGCTCCCTGACCCCCGCTGGACCTCCAGGAACTTTTGGCCAGCTTGTGGGGGGCCTCCTGACCCCCACGAGACTTGCCAAAAGTCCAGCGGGGGTCCGGAAGGACCTCCTGCCGTCCAATCGTGTTCGTCTATGGCCGCCGCCATTTTTCGGCGCCATTTTGGAAAATGGCGCCGGCTGAAGACAACAAGATTCAGGAGCAGGAGCCCGTTCCGGACCGCTGCCGTTCCGGACGGCCGCTGGACCCGCAGGTTATTTAACTCATTTGGGGGGGGTTCGGGAGGGTGGGGGATTTAATTTAAAGGGTCGGGGGTGGGTTTTAGGGGGTTTTAATGTGCCGGTTTTGTGATTTTTAGATTTTTAGATTTTTCACGATTTTTCACGATTTTTCACGATATTTTACCCCCCCCAAACGGCAACAATACGATTCCCTCCCCCTCCCAGCCGAAATCGATCGTTAAGACGATCGAGGACACAATTCACATCCCTAGTATCTAGGTTTAATAATGTCAGCTGTGGGTAAAGTTCAAAATCAAGCAGTAGGACATGATCAAACGATTAAGAGTAATACAGAGAATGTCCCCTTTAGAAAAGCATGTTATTCCTTGGGAAAATATGATGGGGCTTAGATTAAGGGTCATGATCTTACTCAGTATACACTAGAAGTACTGGAAAATAATTCTAGAAGACTTTCTAATGATACTTAATTTTCCTAAATCCTCAATTTCCCCAATAGAATTGCTTAGGATATTTTATGTAGATGTTCTTAGGGTTCCTTTTAGTTCTGTTCCACCTATCACTAAAGCCTTTTACTTGCCCTCTAGGCAAGGTGATGTACCTGCTATTATTTCTCCTTTGGAACCTAAGGGCCAGATTTTAAAAGGGTTACGCCCGGCGACGAGCATAAAGCCCCAGGACACGTGTGAGTCCCGGGGCTTGCAAAAAGGGGTAGGGAGGGGGAGGGGGCATAAGCGGTCCGGGACAGTCCAGTGGTGGGGCAGGGCAGGGTCAGGCCCCCAGCACAGCGGTCATATTTGCTGCTGTGCCAGGGATCGTGCGCCGGCAGTCAGCTGGTGCATGCAAGTTGTGCCTGCCCAGAGGCAGGCGCAAAAGGTAAAACAAAGATCAGGGAGGTTAGAGTAGGGCTGGGGGGGGGGGGAAAGGTTGGGGGAAGGGGTGGGAAGGTCAGGCTAGGTGGAAGGGAACAGGAGAAGGCAGGGCGGCTCAGCACGAGCAAGGTGCACAATTGTGTACCCTCTTGCACACGCCGACCCCCGATTTTATAACATGCGCGCAAATGTTATAAAATTGGGCATAAATGTGCGTGTGCCGGGTAGTGCACTCACATGTTCGCTGCACGCGCTCCTTTTAAAATCTACCCCTAAAGTTTTAGGAATCTATTATGCTGCAAGAATCTCAAATAGAAATTCAGGGTACTGCCACATTGCTTGTTATTTTTGCCTTGGAACCTGATTATATCTGGACTATGAAAATGTTTTTTTCATGTTTCTGTAAATTTGTTTCTTGGCCATCAATTGGCATTATTTCCTGATGTAGCTAAGGTGACAAAATTAAGATGGAAGGCCTTTTTAATTAAAAGGCAACAAGTAATTGATCTTGGAGCTACATTGCTCCTTCAATTTCTATAAATGTAAGGCATAAATAAATATCTTTTCTTTGAACCCAAATGGATGGAAGGGTTCCTTCAAAACAGAGAAAGACCTATGGCTGTCTCTTTTTAGTCTAGCTGCCCAATTATGTTTACATTATAATGAGCTATTATTATATTGCATGCTTGTGCCACATTTCCTCTTAGTTTATCTATAACTGTATGATTACGTCCCGGATGTTGAGGTCTTATTTTCAATCATTATTCTTTTCCTGTGGAAGAATTTTTTTTCTGTATGTTTGTTTTTTTTCTTTGATATCCAAAATAAAGTGATATTAATTTTTTGACTTGTAATTTTGGAAACATTTGAAAATAAAGAGTTAAAAAAAACCCAAGAAAATTAGAAAAATATAGAACAGTAAAAACAGATTCCAGGAGCCCCTTTTGGCTTTTCCATTTGTCTCCCCAGAAACAGCTTTCATCCACAGTTAGAAATAAGCTTCATGTAGATACTCGCAACTACTGAGGTTCTTCAGCAATGGTTCTTCTCTACTCTTCCAAGGACGGATACCCTTCAAAGTTTGCATCCAGATTCCTCATTGTCTTTTCTTAGACACAATATGGGGCGGATTTTAAGAGCCCTGCTCGCGTAAATCCGGGCGGATTTACGCGAGCAGGGCCCTGCGCGCCGGTGCGCCTATGTTCAATAGGCCTACCGGCGCGCGCAGAGCCCCGGGACTCGCGTAAGTCCCAGGGTTTTCCGAGGGGGGCGTGTCGGGGGCGGGGCTGAGCGGCACGCCGTTTTCGGGGCGGGATGCGGCGTTTCGGGGGCGGGCCCGGGGGCGTGGTTTCGACCTGGGGCGGTCCGGGGGCATGGCCGCGCCCTCCGGAACTGCCCCCGGGTCGCGTCTAGGCGCGCCAGTGGCCCGCTGGCGCGCGGGGATTTACTTCTCCCTCTGGGAGGCGTAATCCCCCAACAAAGGTAGGGGGGGCGTTTAGACAGGGCCGGGGGGGTGGGTTAGGTAGAGGAAGGGAGGGGAAGGTGAGGGAAGGGCGTTAGCAAATTCCCTCCGAGGCTGCTCCGATTTCAAAATTTCCTCCGAGGAATTCCCTCCGAGGCCGAGCCGTTTTTGAAAATCTACCCCTATGTGTGCGGGCAAGCTTCCTCTTCCTCCTATCATGCACATTCACCATCGCTTACTTAAAATAAAAATAATGCAACGCACAAACGTTTTTCGAAAAAAGAGATCTTTATCTGGGTCATTTGGCCGCAGCACAGGTTCTATACCACACAATACTTGTTAGGATATTAAAACATTTATCAATATCAACCTAACAACATTTGCATATAGTTTTTAACCATAACAACATTTGCATACAGCAACATTTGCATACAATTTGAACTTCCTACTGTAGCAGGGGGTGACCATGCTTTGCTTTCTCGCCCGAATCTTTGCTCTCAGTGTTTTGTCCGTTCCTGGCCGTTGAAGCCATTGCTCCATAGTAGCCAGCTGGCCGGTTGTCTTGTCCAGGTGCCCATTCCATAGAAGTCTGGGACCCCAACATCTGTGTTTCCGCTTTTATATGTCCCTTGCCATTGAAGCGAGTGGAGAAAGTGTCCAACTTGTTATGCGTCCCATCGCTATGTTGGGTTAATTTTTGTTGCGAGCGTCTCCTACTTAGCCCCCTTTTTCGCCTTCTGGTCACCCCTGCCACCCTGCCTGTGTGGTGGGTGGGTGGGGAACTGCTGCCAAGGATGCCTGCTGAACGGAAAAAGGGGGGGGGGGTGTTTCTTGCAGGTCGGAAGCTTTTCAGCTTCGGCGGGCGTCCAATGGCAACCTTTGTTCCCTCCCCTTTTTAACCCCCTTCACCTTTTAATTTTAGGGGCTCACCTTTCCTTATCCTCCCCTGAAACCTCCTGCCTGCCCGACCCAAGCCCTCCCTTCCTACCTGACTCACCTTCCCCTCCCCTAGCTGGCTCGTCATCTGCTGCCCAGCACATGTTGTGCCTGCCCATGGTTCATCCATTTTCTCTCAGGGGACGTAAATAAAATGCAGAGCAGTGAACAGAGATTCTTTCTATCCCCCAAGTGCTCTGCAGAAACAGTGTCAGAGCTACAGCTACTATTTCAGCTTCTTGGAAATTCCTGTAAGTGCTGAAATCTTTCAACAGTTGTTTCAGACTCTTTTCCATGAGATTGATACACGCCAAATGTTTTACTCAACTTCTTTTGCACAAAAAGGAACGCAGTTCCCAGCTGTGCATGTGAAGCCCCTCACCACAGATCCCTTGACAGAAAGGTTCTGCAGAAGGCTGAGCTTTCCAAGATGGTGGAAAAAAAGAAAAGGGCAGCTTCCCCCTAAAAACTGGAAAACGTTATGTGAAACAGGAGCACTCCCTCTCTATGTGAAAATATGACTGATATTTGTATGTGAAAAAGTGAAAATTTGGAAAATTCTCTCCAGAGAGCAGGCCAGCAACTTCACTCCTCTCAGGCATTGATTTCTCCCATTAGCTTAAAATCTCCCCCTCTATGTCCTTCTGGCCTTTCAGGATGGTTCCTGACCTCTATGAGCCTGTCAGCATTGCCCCAGTTAGCTTCCTTAGAGGTGTGGCCTGCAGAAAACCACCCAGCTACTTCATAACCTGGGGTAACACTAGGCCATGCTTCCCTTATTTGCCCTTGGTTTCCTCCATTTCCTCTCTCTCCTTGCCCCTGCTCTTTAGGGAGTGAAGGGAGGGTTGGTTTCATACGACTATCTACAATCCTTGATTCTGCAGCTGTGTTTATTTCCTAAATAAAGTTTGAATTGTGCCAAGGATTTTGATGACAACACTTCTAACATAAACTTATTTGGAATCATCTTTCTTGTTCTCAGTAAAGAAGTATTATGGGCCGGATTTTAAAAGCCCTACGAGCGCCGGGCCTATTTTAAAAAGGCCCGGCGACTTGCCTAAAGCCACGAGATGCGTGAAAGTCCCAGGGCTTTACTAAAGGGGCTGTCCAGGGGTGGGGCAAGGGCAGGGCAGTCTAGGGGTGGGGCGGGGTGGTCCAGGGAAGGGGCAGGGCCAGAGGCCTCCAACCACAGCGGCCATTGCCGCTGTGTTGGAGGATCACGTGCTGGCAGGCTGCCAGTGCGTGCAACTTGCACCTGCCTGGAGGCAGTCACAAAAGGTGAGATAAAAGTCAGGGGGGGGTTAGAGTAAGGCTAGGGGGAGGGAAGGTTAGGGAAAGGGGTGGGAAGGTCAAGCTAGGGGGATGTTACCTCACAGGCCGCTCCAATTTCGGAGCGGCCTGGGAGGGAATGGGAGAAGGCAATGCAGCTCGGCGTGTCCAAGGTGCACAATTGTTCACCCCCTTGCTCATGCCGACCCCAATTTTATAACATGCTGTGTTATAAATTCACGTGTCCATGTGTGCTCGCCAGGTAGTGCACGCACATGGACGTGCTTGCACAGCTTTTAAAATCTACCCCTATATTTTTTTCTCATTGTATTATTCCTTACTGTATTGTCCGATCATAATTTTGAAACAAACATCCATGGACCAAGCCCTTCCCATTACAATAGAGACCTGCACGGCTTTGCCCAGAAGTGAATGTGCTTCTCATAGAGGCAGAGAACAAAGCATTAGACAACTAAATTATTTGCAGCCCAGTCCATGAAAGTGTTTTCCATATTGGCTTGCTTTCTCTAGAATTAAACTCAAATACACAAAGAGAAGAATTAATGTTATTAGATCCTGCAGGTGCTCTGCTCTGATTAGTATTTGTGCCTTTGGTAAAATCAAAGAAAGAAAAACAGAAATTATGAAAGGTTACATTAATAAAATCACAACCTATCATTAATATTAAGAATACCGTTGATGAACCAGTTTACTTAATATTAATGATAGGTTGAGGACATTCCTTTCAGGTGCAGGGCTCTATAAAGATCACAGCTGAGGGGTCTCAGCAAGAAATAGAAGTCTCATTTCATCTGCAGTAGCCTTAGTCTTTTCTGGTCTTCACTTCAGCTTTTTCAAATGTTTGCCAGTGTCTGCCAGAAAAATACAGAATATTTCCAAATCAGAATGGAAGAATGTGACTGATAGGGGCAGTGAGTGAAACCCTTTCCTGCATTGCTCATTAACTCCTGTAGGGTCAGAAAAATCTGAGGTTTCTCTGGATGTGATATCCTGCAGCCTGAGAGATGGTAGCCTGCAAGTTTCTGATTTTGTTATTATTCATTGATGTCATGTGGAAGACCATAACCCATCAGTGTGCAAAGAAAAGGTTTAGAAGAAGACTATCGGAATTCTACATAGAAGGAGACTTCACAATTGGAGGAATTGCAAATTCCGGAAGCTGTTATATAACCCAACTTCCATCCTTCAAGTCTTTGCCAACATTCTCAATAATGGAGAGGTAAGCAGTGTCATAATGTATTTTCTGTCTAAGATCCAATTGTGAAATTCATTTTATTTATTTATTTATTTATTTATTTATTTAATGCTTTTTTTTTTTTTTTTATACCGACATTCATGATACAATCATATCATATCGGTTTACATGGAACAGGGGTATAATAACAACAACAAAGCAAAAAAAGGCAACAAAACAAAGGAAGGAAAAATGTTACATAAAAAACAGGGGGAATGGAACCGGGAGGTGAAGGAAGAGGAAGCCAGAAGTGGAGAGATAACTCAACAACTATAGCAAAGTGCTTACGTCGAGTGAAATAGCGTGAGGTGAAATTTTGTGCTTACATCAAGGAAATTTTGTGAGGTCACTGACATAAGCATGAATGTCATTTTGCCCTGTAAGAGGGATGAATAGCTGCTTCCTTAATGTTATATTTTCTTGCTGGTGTTCTTTCAGACATTATGATATGAGCATGGTCTTACAATGCACAAAAATAATCTTCATAGTGTTAATGACATTAATCCACAAAAATATAATTTCACTAGAGACAAATTACAACACTCCATTGTATTTTAAAAAGACATCATAACCTAGATGCTAGTTACACATGTACCTTGTGACACAGTTTTTATGGAAGTGTTATCATAGTTTAATCATTATTCTTGGAGAATTATTTTTTTGCTAATAAACTGTTCCATTGATATGGTATGATCCTTTGTTAGTGTAAGATGCAGTCTCTAGAAATCACCTTACACTGGCACCTCAGTTATCATAGAGACAATCAAAAATATGATCTACTCATTTCAGATTCAAAATCCCTTCAAAGGGAAATCCTAGTGTGAGAGATTCTTTCCCTTTGCAATAACAGATGCACATGTTTAAATATTTAGTAAGGTACTCCAACCTTACAATTCATGTGTACAATTAGAAGTGGTGTATGATCGTCCAGGAGTTGTGTATCTTGATGGTTTGAATAAGCATATGTCTATGGCTGAGAACAAAACCAGGGATTAATTTACAAATAATATTTGATTTCTATACTTGCTTCTAAATATTGTACCAGATATCAAAATGTAGTGCTTTGTTCTGGGAGTTTCAGAGTAAGATATAAATATAAATAAATAAACAAACAAAAAACATATATAAATATATATCTTACAAATAGATTCCAGATAGCACTTCAAAGTGGATTATATTCAGGTAGTGTAGGTATTTTTCCTATCCCAGAGGGCTTACAATCTAAGGCCTGTTACCCAATTAGAGAGTCCATCAAGCTAGGTGGCGAGAACATTGCACAAATCTCATCTTTGGGTGAGTTTCCTCACTCCGAAGGTCATCAAATCTTCACAAGAGAGCACTGTTCTGTTTGTACATCTCACTCTGAAAGTCAAAGTGGCCCCTAACTCCTACACTAATACCTACTAAACCTCACCTCGAGTAACTATGTGGGCCTCATATAGAGATATAAATACCTACCTAGTAGGAGGACATTTTGGTTTAGTCTCTCTCTCTTTCTCCCCCTGTAGCTTAAAAGACTAACAATGCTATGAACAAAAACATTGCAAAGTACTCTAAAGCCATATCACACAGCTTAACACATATGAAAGAGGTGTAGTTATTTGCTGTGTTAAAACTGTGTGATATGGGTTTGCAACTTGCAAATCCAGCCCACTTGGCCAGAAATTCCACCCCTTTTCTAAATTAGCATCGCACCACGAGTTATGGTGCTGATGCAGCTTGGAAAAAAACAACCTATGTTTGTACCTGAGACAATGGAGGGTAAAGTGACTTGGCCAAGGTCACAAGGAACAACAGTTGGACTTGAAGCCAGGTCTCCTGGTTTGCAGCCCACTGCTCTGACTACTAAACCGAAATTTCAGGAAAATTTGGTTCATTTTTGGGTTCCCCATTGAAATTGCCTAATTCGATTTTCGGGTTACCCATTGAAATTGCCTAATTTTTCCTAAATGATTGCACATCCCTAGTATTTATTGTCACTTGCACCACACACAGAGAAGGAAACATGCTCCCCTCTCTCAGGGAAAGGAAAGTCACCAAAAGTCACTCCTGTTACTCCGGGCCCTGAAAGATAAGTCTTTACCCCACCAAGAAAGACTCCCGACCCTGGGGAAAACAAGACTGTGAATAGTCAGGAGTGGTTGCAATCCTGAAGAGACATTAAGATGGTAACTTTGAAACAGTTGCGTGAGCGCACATGTATGCATGTATGTCGGCTCACACACAGAGACGCGACCATTATTTAACATACGACTCTACCGCATAAGTGGGGAATTTTATTAGATACACGTGCCAACACAATTTCAAGTTCTCTGGTCCTTTCTCAGTTCATGTATGTGATGGATAGGACTTCCTAACCCCCCTCGTTAATATGCCTCCCTTTTACCCTTGTAACCCCAAACCCTTAAAGCTCCCAGACCCTGCCCATAATCTGCCTCTTTTTTTTACCTTTTCCATTTGTGCAAGGACCGGGAGACATGCGAGTACTCGGTGCTTCTTAAAATCCAGACTTTAACTCTTTTATGGTCCTATCGAGGGTTAGTAGCCATCCAAAGATGGGGAATTCAGTTCACTATTCACATTTACATACATAACATTGAGTTTTATGCAGGTAAATAACTTTGAAAAATCAGCGATATAAGGGTAATTGTTATCAGTCTTTTTTGTTTCACTGTAAAAATATGCTGGCCAACCAGTGCCACAAGAATTCTCTCTCTTTCTCTTCTCTCTCTATTACTATTATATATTCTTCAGTGAACATATGCCTATTGCCTATACTTCCTACTTAGATACTAACTTGATTTTACATTTTAAAACATTTCAGCTCTGACAACATGTATTATTATAATTTCCTGGCCTTTATTTCTGCTGTGATGGATATCAACAAGAACCCGGAGCTTTTACCCAACATCACACTTGGGCTTCAGCTGTACAGGATTTGCAACAACCCATTTCTATCAACTAAAGTTTTAATGGATCTGTTTTCAGAGAGGTTCTATGGCCTCCCTAATTACCAATGTAGGACAAAAGGCCTGCTCACTGCTGTCATTGAAGGCCTTCCATCTGAGGTATCGATGCAGCTGTCCAAAGTGTTCAAGATCTATCACTACCCACAGGTACGATTCTCAGCTTTCACTTTATACCCAACTGTACAATTCACCCATACAGAGCATTGTTCTTCTTAAGGATGATTACAGCACATTTAAAGCCTAAAGACATCCTTCACAGAAATATCTCATTGACTTGACCTATATAGAGGGTAACCTTCAAAGCTGGAAATGTCTGTGCATAGATTTTACCTGTAGACTTTACTCTCATTTCTTTCACTTGTACTTTCACTTTGAAATAAATGTATACTGGGAAAACTACCTACAAAGATCTACACCTGCTAAACTGTAGGTTTTGTGGGAACATTTAGATGCATAGAGGATAACTTCACATAACTATGCGCTGCAGCATATATATTCATATATGGCTGCATGCAAATCTATGCTAGCATTTTATACCCCCCGTATATCAGATACACATGCACTATAAAATACACATATCTTTACCCATGTACACTGTATGCATGGAAACAGTGTTTATCATTGCTTTGCACATGAAAACTTTTCCTACCTATTTAAAAAGCATGACAATGTATAATTTACATTAGGAAATAACATGGGACTTATTCAAGCAAGTACCAAATTATGCAAATAAGTTGGCAAAATTTAAAATATTCTCATATAAATGATATTAATCAGTTTACCACATAGTCCACCATTTTCCCTAGTCCATCTCCAGATCATCAAGATCCTTCTGGTTCTTCAGCCTGAACTCCCCTCAGTTCACCCAGACCACTATCCAACAAAACAATATACTACAAACACTTTAAATATCACTTCTGCAGGATAATTAGCAAGTGTAAAATTACACGAGTAAGTTGTTGTTTTAAAGCTGACTTAGCTGCTTCACTGTTGCTCCACACTGGAATGTCACTAGATTCATCTCCTATTTATGTGCGAACATGTGTGCATGTGAAAGTGAAAATACACATCCATTTTCAACTTTTATAAAGTACTGGTTACATGAATAGAGACTGTTTATGCATATTTAAGCTAATTTTAATGTGAGTAACATTTTGAAAATTCACCTCATACTTTTTAAAATGTAAATTAGTTGTGTAAATCTTATTTCCTCTCCAACACTGCCGCGAAGAATGATGGAACTCAATGCATGAATATTTATTTCCATATTGATAATTAGAAGAGATTGATGTTTTACTGTCAGAAATGGCTTTGACAATGACCTTCTATAAACTTAAGATTAACCCTACCAAATTCAAATGCATAAAGACTTAATCATTGCCATACTTAGTAAGACCAATGGTCCACCAAGCCATTATCCTGCTTCCAGCAGTGGCCAAACAAAGAGTGTCATTTCTAACGCAGCATTAACAGATATAATGAAAGCAATAAGTAGTACATCACACATTAGTATGCAAATTTTACATTTTATATCCAAGTGGGAGGAGTTTTGGCAGAGTTAATGGGAATGAGGGTCTCCTAGCATGGAATGCGGTAGAGTAAAGCAGGATTTAACTACACCTTTTTGCTGTGCATTCTACCCATGTTAGCAGCGCAAATGTTTTTATGAGAGTGAGAGTGAGAAAGAGAGAGAATCTTTAAGATGATGACTAGGACTCTCCATATAAGGAGCACTGTAGATGGGCACATTCAACTCAGGATGGGTTTGGGGGAGTTGGCGGGGGGGGGGGGGAGAGGTTACACATACAGGAAAAGGAATTAACTGAAAATTTGATAGCACAGCTGATGCCTGGGAACAGGAAATCTCTCCCCAAGGCCCCCCTGGATCTCTCCTCTCCCCGAGACCCCCTGGATTAGGGATGTGAATCGTTTTCCATATCGTCTTAACGATAGAAATCGTGTGGCAGGGCAAGAAAATCGTCTTAGGCACGATTTTTTAGTTAAAAAATCGTTAAAAATCGTTTTTTCCGATTAGTGCGCACTAACTCGAGTTAGTGCGCACTAACGGGAGTTAGTGCGCACTAACTGAAAATGATACAATTTGACACTTTTCAGGTCAGTTAAGGTCAGTTTAGGAATGAATATGTATTCCTATTGGCTGCCCTCTTATTTATTCATGTTACCAAGTTTCCTACTGACAGTATATGGGGGATGGGAAATGGAAACAGTTGGTAGCTTGACAAAACAAGTAATGTGATCAGTCAATGTGACTAGAACTTGTGCCCTAACCCTGATACCAGTGGTATTGTGATCTTCCTGCACACAGTGCCCTATCCCTATTAATACCAGGAGTGTTGTGATCTTCCTGCACACAGTGCCCTATCCCTAATACCAGGGGTGTTGTGATCTTCCTGCACACAGTGCCCTATTCCTGATACTGGGGGTGTTGTGATCTTCCTGCACACAGTGCCCTATTCCTGATACCGGGGGTGTTGTGATCTTCTTGCACACATCCCGATATCAGGGATAGGGCACTGCATGCAGGAAGATCACAACACTCCTGGTATTAATAGGGATAGGGCACTGCATGCAGGAAGATCACAACACTCCTGGAATTAATAGGGATAGGGCACTGCATGCAGGAAGATCACAACACCCCTGGTATCAGGGATAGGGCACTGTGTGCAGGAAGATCACAATACCCTGGAGGAGTGAGGGTCAGGCAGCTCCCCCCTGTCTGTGAAGCCAGCCTCTCACTAGTAATGCAGGGAGGGAGCTGTCTCAGACTTCACCATCCTCCCCCCCCCCCTCACCCACACACCATTCACTAGCTGGGACATGGGGGAAGTCAGGAGTGAGGGTCAGGCAGCTCCCCCCTGTCTGTGAAGCCAGCCTCTCACTAGTAATGCAGGGAGGGAGCTGTCTCAGACTTCACCATCCTCCCCCCCCCCCCCTCACCCACACACCATTCACTAGCTGGGACATGGGGGAAGTCAGGAGTGAGGGTCAGGCAGCTCCCCCCTGTCTGTGAAGCCAGCCTCTCACTAGTAATGCAGGGAGCTGTCTCAGACTTCACCATCCTCCCCCCCCCCTCACCCACACACCATTCACTAGCTGGGACATGGGGGAAGTCAGGAGTGAGGGTCAGGCAGCTCCCCCCTGTCTGTGAAGCCAGCCTCTCACTAGTAATGCAGGGAGGGAGCTGTCTCAGACTTCACCATCCTCCCCCCTCCCCCTCACCCACACACCATTCACTAGCTGGGACATGGGGGAAGTCAGGAGTGAGGGTCAGGCAGCTCCCCCCTGTCTGTGAAGCCAGCCTCTCACTAGTAATGCAGGGAGGGAGCTGTCTCAGACTTCACCATCCTCCCCCCCCCCCTCACCCACACACCATTCACTAGCTGGGACATGGGGGAAGTCAGGAGTGAGGGTCAGGCAGCTCCCCCTGTCTGTGAAGCCAGCCTCTCACTAGTAATGCAGGGAGGGAGCTGTCTCAGACTTCACCATCCTCCCCCCCCCCCCACACCCACACACCATTCACTAGCTGGGACATGGGGGAAGTCAGGAGTGAGGGTCAGGCAGCTCCCCCCTGTCTGCGAAGCCAGCCTCTCACTAGTAATGCAGGGAGGGAGCTGTCTCAGACTTCACCATCCTCCCCCCCCCCCTCACCCACACACCATTCACTATCTGGGACATGGGGGAAGTCAGGAGTGAGGGTCAGGCAGCTCCCCCCTGTCTGCAAAGCCAGCCTCTCACTAGTAATGCAGGGAGGGAGCTGTCTCAGACTTCACCATCCTCCCCCCCCCCCTCACCCACACACCATTCACTAGCTGGGACATGGGGGAAGTCAGGAGTGAGGGTCAGGCAGCTCCCCCCTGTCTGTGAAGCCAGCCTCTCACTAGTAATGCAGGGAGGGAGCTGTCTCAGACTTCACCATCCTCCCCCCCCCCCCCCCCACACCCACACACCATTCACTAGCTGGGACATGGGGGAAGTCAGGAGTGAGGGTCAGGCAGCTCCCCCCCTGTCTGCGAAGCCAGCCTCTCACTAGTAATGCAGGGAGGGAGCTGTCTCAGACTTCACCATCCTCCCCCCCCCCCTCACCCACACACCATTCACTAGCTGGGACATGGGGGAAGTCAGGAGTGAGGGTCAGGCAGCTCCCCCCTGTCTGTGAAGCCAGCCTCTCACTAGTAATGCAGGGAGGGAGCTGTCTCAGACTTCACCATCCCCCCCCCCCCCCCTCACCCACACACCATTCACTAGCTGGGACATGGGGGAAGTCAGGAGTGAGGGTCAGGCAGCTCCCCCCTGTCTGTGAAGCCAGCCTCTCACTAGTAATGCAGGGAGGAAGCTGTCTCAGACTGGTATCAGGGTTAGGGCACTGTGTGCAGGAAGATCACAACACTCCTGGTATTAATAGGGATAGGGCACTGTAAGAGATGACTGTAGTAGATTGAATAAAGATCTGATGTTTCTGCTCTCCTCACACCAAACAAAAACAACACACAAGCAGAGAAGCCCTTCTTACAAAGCTGAGCTAGTGAGTTAAGTAGGAGGAAAAGTAAACATACTGGTGCCAGTGTGGCTACTTAAAAAATACACTTACCAACAATCAATTACATATATTTGAACTGTGTACAGTTCCAGCCAGGACCACCTTTCTAAAATGCACAGTGATTGGCAAATTCAACATGCACTAGCATTTCAGGTGCCTGCTAACAAAAATAATAAACAAACAAGTTCTAGTCACGTGAGTGCTGATCATTACATTACTTTTTTTGTCAAGCTTCCAACTGTTTCCATTTCACATCCCCCCAACCATATTGGTAACATCAATAGATAAGAGCACAGCCAGCCAATAGGAATACATACATACATATTCATTCCTAAGTGACCTTTACTGACCTGGGAAGTGTGAACACTTTGTTTCATTTTCTGTTGGTGTTCGTTAGTTTCCAGTTCCATTTCCCATCCCCCCAACCATCACCTCAGTGGTAACCTTGGTAATATCAATAGATAAGAGGGCAGCCAGCCAATAGGAACACATATTCATTCCTAACTGACCTTCAGTGACCTGGAAAGTGTTTATTTGTATCATTTTCAGTTAGTGCGCACTAAATCGAGTTAGTGCGCACTAACTCCCCGTTAGTGCGCACTAACTCGAGTTAGTGCGCACTAACACGATTTAACGATTTTTAACGATAAATCGTTAGAATTTCTATTGTATCGTGTTCTATAACGATTTAAGACGATATAAACATTATCGGACGATAATTTTAATCGTTGAAAAACGATTCACATCCCTACCCTGGATCTCTCCCCGAGGCCCCCCTGGACCACCAGGTAATTTTAAAAGGTTTTGGGGTGTCAGGAGGGTGGGGTCGATTTAAAGGGTCGGATGGGTTTTTTTTTTTTAGCAGCGCGGGCCTCCCTAAAAAAAAAATTAACGATGTGAATTGGAATCGGAAACGATTCCAATTCACATATCTTAACGATCAGATTTCCTCCCCCCCCCCCCAGCTGAATCTGATCGTTAAGAGGCGCGGGCCTCCCTAAAAAAAAAAAATTAGCGATGTGAATTGGAATCGGAAACGATTCCAATTCACATATCTTAGTCGAGGACAGAAGTCAATGCCACCTAGGGACGTAAGGCCTGGACTGACAGGCACAGCAATCGAGGTCAAACACTTGTAGGAACATAAGGCCTGGACGGACAGGCAGAGCAATCGAGGCCTCGGGGTAGGGCTGATGAGTAAAGATGGCCGGCGCCATCTTTAAAGATGGTGCCGGCCATCCAGTGCTCCTACCATGTGACAGGGGCCGACCAATGGCACGGATACCCTGTCACATGGTAAGGGCAAAGGGGCATCGGCGCCATTTTTTTTAGAACAGCTGATGCCTGGGAACAGGAAATCTCTCCCCGAGGCCCCCTTGGATCTCTCCTCTCCCCGAGGCCCCCCTGGATCTCTCCCAGAGGCCCCCAGAGGCCCCCCCTGGCCGACCAAGTAATTTTAAAAGGTTTTGGGGGGGTTGGGAGGGTGGGGTCGATTTAAAGGGTCGGGTGGGTTGTTTTTTTTTAGCGGCGTGGGCCTCCCTAAAAAAAAAGGGTCGGGAGGGTGGGGGAGGCTAAGGGGGGTCGATTTAAAGGGTCGGGTGTTTTGTTTTTTTTTATCGGGCCATCGGCGCCATTTTAATTAGTGGCAGCCAAAATGGTGCCAATGGCCCGAGAGCGGGAGATCGCGCCTGGACCCCCCCCGGACCACCAGGTAATTTAACATTTTGGGGGGGTTCGGGAGGGTGGGGGAGGGTAAGGAATTGGTTTTAAAGGGTCGGGGTGGGTTTAGGGGTTGTTTTGGTGTGCCGGTTTTCCCGCCCTCCCCCAAATAATTCCCATGCCCTATTTAACGATACAATACAAATGCCCCTGATGATAAATCGGGGGCATTTGTATTGTATCGTGCACTCTAACGATTTAGGATGATTTTAAAATTATCTAACGATAATTTTAATCGTTCAAAAACGATTCACATCCCTACTTCCTGCAGGATGGGGTCTGGTTTGCTATTGTGCTCTAGAAATGCAGAGGTTGCTGTATCATCCTGCAGGGATAGCTACAGATTTATTCTTCCTCTTTTCCATTTTTCCATGTCTGTTAAGCACCAGATAGCGCTGTAGCACTTCTGAATAGTGTTTGGCTTTCTCATATTCAGACATACCAGAACTTTGAAGTATACCTTTCATTTCTTCATTGAGTATTTGACCTGTGGTGGTTCTAATATTTTCCTCAAGAACTGAAGGATTTCTCAAACGATCAAGTTGTTGACATGGTCATCATGTAGCAACATAAAAACAGTTTTATGGAATTCAGGTCTGTCATTTGTCTTCAAGCAACACTTTCTCACAAATTGCACAAAATTAACCAGTTCATTTTCTGCAGATGCATTTTCAGAGGGGCCTGATATACAATTATTTATCAACCCCCCTGAAACATTGTCATCAGTACAATTATCTAAGGCCATGCTTTCACATTCTTTCTCTACTGTGTCACTATGTGCTGGTCCGCTGTCTCTTAGGTTCTCACTGTCTTTTCTTTCAGAAATAGATCCTTTTGTAGCATTTTCATGGTCTAAAAATTAAAAATAATAATAAAAAATGAACATGGGGGGGTCATACTTTTTATTGATTTTACAATATTTTAAGAAGAATTTTGTAAAACTATAACAGTATAAATTCTTACTATTTTGTTTATCTCTTGGTTTTTGGTATGATCTTTTGTCAGATTTCTTTGGCATATGCTACTCTTGGTCTTTTATGTAAAAAACACATGGTAATATATTTTCATTTATACAGATGAGAACTAATTGGAGGCTTAACTGTATATGTTGTGCTGGAGGTGGACCCTTGGCCTGCTGCAGGATTGGTATGGACCACTGGTTGGACCCAGATAGCACCTGCCACCAGGAGGTGGAGTACACAAGGAGACAGAAGCTAGCTGGAGCTTCGCCAATAGCAATCCGGGGTTTCTGCAGGTTGAGCCCTTGGATACCCGGACCGCCTGGACTTAGGTGGGCCTCGGAGGGTCTTTTGGAGAGGTAGCGGAGAGGTGTGCCCATCACGAGCAAAGGTGTGTGGCTGGTGAAGAGAGGAGGGACTAGACCCGAACAAGGATCACCAGAGACCTCAGGAAGGCAACAGGAAATGAAAGTCTTCCAGGCGAGATAGCAGTGTCTAGTGTTCTAGTCTGAGGTAGGCCACGGGCAGCGTCCGAGCAGGCTGGTCTGGTGGTCACAGGAGGAGCAAACAGAGTATTTAAATGGAGCGCAAGTGTCAAAGCCAGGGTATCCGTCCGAGAGTGGTCAGACAAAGCAAGGATCAGTTATGAGATCAGTCCGAGTGTAGTCAAGGCAAGCAGAGATCAGTTCCAGGTGGCAGTCAGCGTGGCCAGCCAAGCAAGGGTCAGTTCCAGGCGGCAGTCAGCATGGTCCAAAGGCAAGTGGCAGTCAGTTCCAGGCAACGTTCGACGTGGTCAGGCAAGCAGAGGTCAGGTCCAGACAGCAGTCAAACATGGTCAGGCAAGCAGAGTTAAGTATCGAGTATCAGTCCAAGAAGGTACTACCAGAGGAGGAACATGGAGCAGGAATCAGGACAGACGCTGGGACACAGAGAGGGCCACGGGAACATAGGAATGCAGGAACACTGGAACAGAGACTGGATCAAGGAAGCAGGAACACACAGGAATGTAGGACGGCAACTAGCTATACCAGAGGTGTCGACCCGATTGCCAAGGCGAGGTCCAGGGGACAGGGCCTTGCATTATATAGTCCTGCTAGGTGACGTCATCGGGAGGCGTCCGGGTCGAGGTTCTCGTCCTCGGCCCTTTAAATGTGGAGACGGTTATGCGCGCACCTTGGGGTGGAGCCGAGGATGCTGAGGACGCAGAGCCCCTACGGGAGCTCCGCTGAGAGGCCTGCCGCGTGGAGGAAGCCGGAGATGCCCGAGGAGAGCGTCGGCGATGTTGGGAGCTGGCAGCGGCGGCAAAGGAAGAGGAGCCAGAGCTGGTGGAGGGAAGCGCGAGGTGAGCAGGCCTGGTCGCGGCACCAATGCGGCATGGATGCGCAACACTGAGACCTCGCTGCAACCAGGCTGCTGGTCTGTGCTCTATACTAGGGATGTGAATCGTTTTTTAACGATTTAAATTATCGTCCGATAATTTTAAAATTGTCATTAATCGGTAAGGGACTCGATACAATAGGAATTCCCTCGATTTATCGTGAAAAATCGTTAAATCGAGTACGGGAATTATTGGGGGGGAGGGCGGGAAAACCGGCACACCAAAACAACCCCTAAACCTACCCCGACCCTTTAAAACCAATCCTTTACCCTCCCCCAACCTCCCGACCCCCCCCCAAAATGTTAAATTACCTGGTGGTCCAGTGGGGGGGGGGGGGGGCCCGGCGTGATCTCCCGCTCTTGGGCCATCGGCGCCATTTTGGCTACCACTGATAAAAATGGCGCCGATGGCCCGATAAAAAAAAAACCCACCCCGACCCTTTACAAATTACCCCTTTGCTTCTCCCACCCTCCCGACCCCCCCAAAAAACCTTTTACATGTACCTGGTGGTCTAGCGGGGGGTCTGGGAGCCATCCCTTCAATCATACCCTCGGTGCCGGTGCTGGACTGGTTTCAAAATGGCGCCAATTGCCTTTGCCCTCGCTATGTCACAGGGAGCAACAGTCGCTCCCTGTGACATAGTGAGGGCAAAGGCGATCGACTGCCTGGCAACAACTTACTCGTGTAATTTTACATCGACTGCCTGGCAGTCGATCGCCTTTGCCCTCACTATGTCACAGGGAGCGACAGTCGCTCCCTGTGACATAGCGAGGGCAAAGGCGATCGGCGCCATTTTGAAACCAGTCCAGCACCGGCACCGAGGGTATGATTGAAGGGATAGCTCCCGGACCCCCTGCTAGACCACCAGGTACATGTAAAAGGTTTTTTGGGGGGTCAGGAGGGTGGGAGAAGCAAAGGGGTAATTTGTAAAGGGTCGGGGTGGGGTTTTTTTATCGGGCCATCGGTGCCATTTTTATCAGTGGTAGCCAAAATGGCGCCGATGGCCCGAGAGTGGGAGATCACGCCGGGACCCCCCCCCCCCCACTGGACCACCAGGTAATTTAACATTTGGGGGGGGGGTCGGGAGGGTGGGAGAGCAAAGGGGTCATTTGTAAAGGGTCGGGGTGGGGGTTTTTTTATCTGCTCAGGCCTCACTAAAAAATTAACGATGTGAATTGGAATCGGAACCGATTCCAATTCACATCTCTAACGATCCAATTTTTTTCTCCCTCCATCCGAACCTGATCGTTAAAACAATCAGGCACACGATTCACATCTCTACTCTATACTGTATCCGTTCTTGCAATATTTTCTTGTTCTAATAATAAAAATAAAATAAACACTTTTTTTTACCACACTTTTAAAATCATATCTAAAAACAAAAGATACAATAACACTATTAACCCACCTTTCAGTTTTCTTTGCTGCCTTTTTAGTGAGTGACAATTTACTAACAAATCCAGACTTCTGCCTTTCTTTGTTTGAAAAATCAATTTCTGTTTAAAATTCTTCAGGCCTTACAAACTACAGACTGGTGAACCTTTCTGGTCACTGGCTATACCTTTTATTTCCATCATAAGGGCAAAACCACTAGCATCCCTCAAAACTTGTGTATTGTAACACAAAAGCTACCTGGCCCTTCTCTGTCATGTGATGGACATCTGCTACAACTATCCCAGACTCTCCCCTTATAGTATAAGATAGTTCTCTTGATTGGATTATCATTTACAAGCCTTTTGTGTGTATTGTCAATATCTCTTTAGATCTGAAGCCATTTCACAAAGCTACAGTCCGTTGAACCTTCTGTGATTTAATGGTTCCTGGACATTGTTTCTCCCTGATTAGATCTTGAGTCCAGACATCTACTCGCACCTACGTCATTACAATATCTACCCCCTTTTGTTCATGAAAGGTAGTGTGTTATCAATGCCTCTTTAGGTCTTGGGGCACTTTATAAATTGTAAACTGATGATCTTTTCAGTGTGTATTCCTTCATCCCCCCACACAGAAATCCTAAAAGATATTGTGTATTATAACACAAAACTCTCTGCCCAAATCGTCACATGTTGAACAACTGTATTGTCTACAGTAACCCCACCACTACTTATGGCGAAGGCCTATCTCTCTTGAATGGCTTGTCTTCCAGGCCTCTTGTTTTTTTCCTCCAAAGATCACACATATACATTGTCTCACCCTGATTAGATTAACAATTTACAGATCTCGAGTCCAGACAACTTCCCCCACACTTAGGTCATTGCAATGTTAATTCCTTAGTTAATGAAATGGTTGCTATATCAACCATTTTACAGTCTGTACATTATTATCAATGAGTCTTTTCATTGACAAAGGCTGGATCCTGTGAATCAAAAAGTTTTTGTCCCAACGGAAGTTCATCAGATTCTGGATCTGTCATTTTATCTGCGTGTCTCTTCCTGCAAGTGTACAATTTGTGCACTGGTGTATCAACTTCTGTTTCAACATCTTTCAGAAGGCCTCTTCACTTATGGTACCTCTTTAGTTTTGGCTGCTGCTCACTTTCCATTTCCAGCCTTTTAGGGGTCGCATACAAATCCATTATTTTACTTTCAGGATCACAAAGCTAAAGCTTTTCACGAACAGCTACTGCCCCTGCTATAAGGAGATTATGTTCTCAAGTGACCTCTATCTTCTACATCCGGTCGTGCAAGTTTGGACATGTACATGCAAATTACAGTACATGCAGATCATCACCTTTTGTTTCTTTTAAAATGTACCCTAGCAGGTTTGTGTAGTAAATATGCATCTGCATAGATGCATAGTGTTGAGAGCGGTGTTTTTTGTGTGCCCATGGGTCTAAGCCTGACCCAGACCTTCCGGGCCGAGCCAAGGGTTGACGGTGGCTCCGCATGGCTGAACAATCTTGCCCTCAGCCAGGCCGGCAAGCTCCCATGGCCAACATCCAAGGATGTTGGAAGATGAATGGTTCTCCGACCATTCCGGGCCCTTTCAGACCTGCTGCAAGCAGCATGGAGCAGCAGGCCTGGCCTGAGGTTGAGGGCAGATGGACCTTGACACGAAGACAAGAAGATTGATGCAACAGCATCACAGACAAGACACTGGGATGATGCGATGGCATCCGGACAAAGACACAGGGTTGATGCAATGGCATCCTTAGACGAAGACTCTTGGCTAGCGGAAATAGACACTCCTGGGCACAGGGATGGATCCCACCTGTTGGCCACTCCTAGGCCCAACAGGTCAGAAGGCCCAGATCTCAAGCTGGCACCACTGGCGAAGACACTTGGGCTGATGCAGACGGCATCACAGATGAGACTTAGGATCGATGCAGACGGCATCGCAGACAAGACACTTGGACTTGGCTATGGCTGGAAGGACTTTTGCATTGTCTCTCAGGGCACCCTACTCAGCCCACCTTCACGGGCGCATCCAATGGGCTGGTCGCTGACCTCCCTGTCCACTACATGCCCTACACAGCCCAGAGGCTGGTCACGGACCACGAGGAGAACGGGACAGATGCAGGAGAGAGTCCAGTCATGGCAGAACTTCGATGACGGAGCCATAAGTCGCCCGGAGCTCCACAATGGCTGGCGGGACATGACGGCTCAGGAGCACAGGACAGATGTCCACCAGCTAGTCCACTCAGGCTCACATCATCCGAGGGACCCCCGGCCTACCGGTACCAGAAGGCTCAAGAGCGAAGACGAGACACAGGAACAGGACATCCTGGAACTTGGAACATCAGGAACTGAGGATCAGGATGAGACACCAGGACATGAAGATCAGGACACCTGGACAAGGACCTCAGGCATCAAGACTTGACAAGATATAGACGGACGAGACGAGGATCTCCACGAAGACGAGAAGACCTTACAAAGGCTCTGGCAGGAGGAACCTCCAGGGTGAAGTCACCATGATGCAAGGCCAGGAACAACAGACGGAGCAGCCCTTTAAAGGGCTGAAGCAGGAAACAGTCACCAAGGTGGGGCCAAGACACTTCCTGTGTCTGACCCTTTAAATGCAGCAAGAAGACGTGCGCCGGCGCCTAAGCAGGAGCTGTGCAGGACCGCGGACAGCGGCCTGCACCGACGTAGTGTCTCAGCAGAGCCAGGGCTGGCCTGGGACGCAGGCCCAATGTGAACTGCGGCTCCAGCCGCTGCGGGGAGCCCCGGGGGCGGCTCCAGCTGCCGGCCAGCCCGGGGATGCAACCTAAGCGGCACGAAGATGCAGTCGGCAACGGGGCGGTCCCGGGCCCCGAAGAAGATGGAAAAGTCCGCGGCTCCGGCCGCGGTGAAGAGGAGAGACGCAGACGGCCTCTGGGCTGCATGGAGAACTTAAGGCCGCGGCACCGGCAGTGAGGGAGGGCCGACGGTGGCGACCAGCCGCGCCGGCGAAGATCAGCAGCATGGGGTGAGTGGCCTGCTCGTGGGGAAACCCGCGGGCAGAGTTCATAACACATAGAGAGAGGAATATCTAGTAAGAGAAAGGAAGTGATGATCCCCTTGTACAGGGCCTTGGAGAGGCCGTACCTGAAGTACTGTGTTCAGTTCTGGAGACCATATTTCGAAAGGGACAGAGACAGTATGGGGGCAGTCCAGAGAAGGGCGACCAAAAAGGTGGAGGGTATACATAAAATGACTTATGAAGAGAGATTGAAGAACCTAAATGGAGGAGAGGAGGAGCAGGGGTGATATGAAACAGATTATCAGATACTTGAAAGGTTTTAATAATCCATGGTCAACAACAAACCATTTCCATTGGAAAAAAATCAGTAGAACTAGGGGTCACAATTTGAAACTCCAGGGAGGAAGACTTAGAACCAATGTCAGGAAGTATTTCTTAACGGAGAAGGTGGTGGATGCCTGGAATGCCCTTCCGGAGGAAGTGGTGAAGACTAAAACTGTGAAGGAATTCAAAGGGGCATGGGATAAACACTGTGGAACCATAAAGGCTAGAGGATATGAATGAAGAGAATAGCCAAGTGGGTGGCTTGCTGAAATGGTGATGGCTACTACCTGGTGATTATTACCCTTACTTAATAAGGGGCAGATTTTAAAGGCCTGGTGATGCGAGTAAAGCCCCGGGATTCGCGTATGTCCCGGGGCTTTTCTGAATGGGTGGGCAGGGGGCGGGATGGGAGCGGGACAGGGTCAGGGCAGATGGTCTGGGGGCATGGCGGATGGTCTGGGGGCATGCCTGGGTGGTCTGGGGGCGATCTTGGAGGCATGGCCGAGGACTCTGGCACAGTGGTCTCTGGCAAGTGTAACTTACAAAACAAAGAGGTACGGGGGGTTCTTTAGGGATGGGAGTGGGACAGGGAGGGGAAGGTGGGGGTGGCGGGGAAAGCCAGCGGGGCACCCCGAGGGCTCGGCATGCAAAATTTGCACTAGTGTGCACCCTCTTGCGTGTGCTGACCCCTTATTTTATAACATGCACGCAGCTGCACGTGCATGTTATAAAATTGGGCATACATTTGTTTTAAAATCTGCCCCTAAGCCTTCACATGGTTAATGCAACTCCAACATTGCTCGCCATATCAACGGCAAGGGGAAATGTGTAAAAGAGGATTTGCATTCAGACAACAACCAACAAGGACTGAACTACACAGTCTGGGTAAACAAATAAGCATTGGGGTAGCTTGTTTATTGCAGTGGTTACTATCCTAAACCAATAAAGCCTGACACTTCACTTTGAATGCATATACAGCGTTGCTCTATGCTTCAACAGCAGGGGGAAATGTGGAAAAGAGGATTTACGTTCAGACAACATCCAACAAGGCATTGATCTGTGAGTCTGGGTAAACAAGCATTGGGGTAACTTGTTTGATGCGGCGGTTACTACCCTTAACCATTAATCCTTATGATTTACCTTTGATGCAACTTCAACATTACTCTCTGCATCGAAGGCAGGGGGTGGCAGGAAATTAGAATCAAACAGTTACCAACAAGGGCCCTGAACTTGGTGGTCAGTGAAACAGAAGTATGGGAATATAAGTGTGGGAGCTTGCTGAGCAGACTGGATGGGCCATTTGGTCTTTTTCTGCCGTCATTTCTATGTTTCTATGTTTCTATGTTGATCTGTAAGCCAGTCACTTGTTTTTTGGTCACTGTTTGATTACATGTTTTAGCAGCATGGATTTACACCAGCAAAACTATCTACAGCATCTGGTTCATAATACATTTTATTTAAGATCTGATGGTGCATGTCTCTTTTGTATGGCTGTAAACACAGAGTTCTGTTTTTTAAAAGAAAACTAAATCCTTGTTTTATTCACTTTTGAAGTCCCACAACTTCCAACACCCAACAGCTTGCTGTTAATTATCCTCTGCTCAGATTTCACTCTGCCAGGATAGGGGCAGTTGGGGCATGGGTATCTACAGTGAGGGGAGGAGGGAAGGGGGGGGGAGATTCTCCCTGTCTCTGTGTACAGAATGAGACACAGCCTTCTGCCACCTCACAGCTAGTAACTTTTAAAACAGAGGGGCTAGAAAAAAATAAGCCTGCTTCCAGCTCTGTCATCATTAAAAAGTGACGGACATATCTGCTAATGTTCTAGGGGATACATTTTTGGGAGTGGGTTGAGTTTGTATTGTACTTCCGGTGAGATAATAAAAAATAGCTAGAGTCCATTAATTCTGTTATCATTAAAAAGCAACAGGGCCCTTTCTGATGGCATTATAGGGGGGGGGGGGGGTGTTTTGGGGGGTTGTGGTCAAGGGGATGAACTTCCGGTGATGTTATACCAGTGACATCATAGGGAGTTTGGCTTGGGGTGGGGTGTGGGAGGGGACACCAGTGACATCACAGGGGGGCTAGTTTGTGTGTGGGGTGTGGGAGGTGCCACTCCATTTACTTCTATTGGGGAGGAGCATGGGTGGGGACAGGGGTGGGGCTAGGGGTGGGGCTAGGAGCAGGAGAGGTGTGGCCAGGGGCAGGAGGGGTGAGGTTGGGAGTGGGCATGGGCAGGGCTTAGACTGAAAGTGAATGCTGATTGGCTGACATCATTTTGATTGACAGTGTACCCATAGACTACTCACATAGAGACTCGTGAACAAGATGAGAAGTTTGGGAGTTAGTGCCAAGGTAGTAGCGTGGATTGCAAACTGGTTGACTGACAGGAGACAGTGTGTAATAGAGATGAGTTTCATTTTTCTGGGTTGGGTCGATCCCACGGATCGTTTTTTGGCAAAAACAAAGCTGAAACCCAACCCGAACCCGGAAAAATGAATTTAAAAAAAAAAAATCCAAATCGGAAAAAAACCCTCCTCAACTCTTCAAATTTACTGTATTACAACCCCCCCCCCCCCCCACCATCCCGATCTCTCCCCAAGACTTACTAAAAGTGCTGGTGGTCCAGCAGGGTCCCACGAGCGAGTGATCTCTCCCTCCGGGCCGTCGGGCTGTTGGGCCTGCTACGAATCAAAATGGCGCCGATAGCCTTTTCCCTTACGATGTCACAGGGGCTACTGGTGCCATTGGTCAGCCCCCGTCACATGGTAGGAGCAATGGATGGCCGGCACCATCTTGTGCTCCTAGACAGGGGCCTCCTGACCCCCCAAGACTTGTCCCTGGTGGTCCAGTGGGGGTCCTGGAGCAATCTCCTGCACTCGCACTGTCGGCTGCCAGTATTCAAAATGGCGCCGATAGCCTTTGCCCTTAATATGTCTCAGGGGCTATCGGTGCCATTGGTCGGCCCCTGTGACATCGTAAGGGCAAAGGGCCATCGGCACCATTTTGATTCGTAGCAGGCCCGACAGCCCGACGGCCCAGAGGGAGAGATCACTCGCGGGATCCCGCTGGACCACCAGGACTTTTAGTAAGTCTTGGGGAGGAATGGGGATGGTGGGGGGATTGTAATACAGTAAATTTGAAGGGTTGGGGGTGGGTTTTATTTTTAATAAATGTGCCCCTCCCCCTCCCCCCGCACTAACCAGAAAAATGAATTTTCCCCGAAGTTCAGGGAAAATCCGTTTTGTGGTTTGGGTCCCCCGAACCATGACAAATTAGGCAATTTCATTGAAACGAATGCACATCTCTAGTGTGTAATGATAAATGGAACCTACTCTGAAGAACGGTGTTAAATGGAGTGCCACAGGGATCAGTTTTGCGACCAATTCTGTTCAATATTTCTGTGAGTGACCTGGCGGAAAGGATTGAAGGAAAATGTTGCCTATTTGTAGATGATAATAAGATCTGCAACAGAGTGGACATGTCTGAATGAGTAGAGATAATAAAAGTGATTTCAGAAAACTTGAAGAGTGGTCAAAAATTTGGCAACTGGGATACTGTGCCAAGAAGTACCAAGTCATGCATCTGAGATGCAGCAATCCAAAAGAGATTTATGTGATGGGCGGTGAAAGACGAATGCACATGGACTGGGAGAAGGACCTCGGTATGATAGTGTCTGATGATCTGAAGATGGTGAAGCAATGTGACAAGGTGATAGCTAAAGCCAGAATGATGCTGGGTTGCATAGAGAGAGGAATAACCAGTAAGAAAAACGAGTTGATAATGCTCTTGTACAGGCCCTTAGTGAGGGCTCTTCTGTAGAACTGCATCCGATACTTGTGCCCATATCTCAAAAAGGATAAAGTCAGGATAGTGGCAGTCCAAAGAAGAGTGACTGAAATGGTGTCTTATGAGGAGAGGATGAAGGATCTGAACATATGCACCCTGGAAAAATGGAGATGCAGGGGAGATATGATACAGACCTTCATATATCTGAAAGGTTTTAATGATACACAAATGTCAACCCTTTTCCATTGGAAAGAAATCAGTAGAACTAGGGGTCATGAAAAGAAATTCCAGGTAGAATGATTCAGAACCAATGTCAGGAAATATTTATTCATGGAGAGGGTGGTGAATGCCTGGAATACACTTCCGAAAGAGCTGGTGAAGATGAAAATATTTAAGTAATTCAAAGGGGCATGGGATAAGCACTGTAGATCCCTAACAGCTAGAGGTTGGAAATATAGAAAAGAGTGCATGGGGGTAACTGGGGGTAGCTTACTGGTGTGGCAGTTGCTACCCTTAACAAGTAAGCCCTTATACTCCTAATGCAACTTCAACGGCAATGAAAAAACATATATAGAAACATAGAAACATAGAAATGACGGCAGAAGAAGACCAGTCGGTCCATCCAGTCTGCCCAGCAAGCTTCACACTTATTTTTTCTCATACTTATCTGTTTCTCTTGGCTCTTAGTAACCTTATGTTCTAATTCCCTTTCACCCCCACTATTAATGTAGAGAGCAGTGATGGAGCTGCTTCCAAGTGAAATATTAAGTTTGATTAGTTGGGTAAGCGGCAGCATAGCTCTCCGCCATGAAGCAGAGGGCAATGCTGGATATGTGTGAAGTATTAGTTTTTCTTCTCCCCTGTCGTTGAAACAGGGAGCTATGCTGGATATGCATTGAAAGTGAAGTATGCCTTGAAAGTCACATTAACTATCATCAAATATTGAAAAGCCTAATAATTGGTAATACCTATAGCCCATGAACCCATCCCTGTTTGTTTTTTTTAATTAGGAGATGGCTGCCCTCCATCCTTCCGCTCCGTGAAGGTGGATACCTACCACTGGCCACTGGCATCTCGCTCCGTGAATGCCTCTGTGGCTACTGCCGCTCCGTGCAGTGTTTTACTACCTGCTCTTTATATGCGTCCTCTAGACCTGATGGATCCCATCCCTGTTTTTTTGTTTTTTTTTAATTTAATTGGAAGATGACAGCCCTCCATCCTTCCGCTCCATGAAGGTGGAACACCTACCACTGGCCACTGGCATCCCGCTCCGTGAATGCCTCTGTGGCTACTGCCGCTCCGTGCAGTGTTTTGCTACCTGCTATTTTATACGTGTTCTCTGGACCTGATGGATCCACAATGTTTATCCCACGCCCCTTTGAAGTGCTTCACAGTTTTGGACTTCACCACTTCCGCCGGAAGGGCATTCCAGGCATCCACCACTCTCTCCGTGAAGAAATACTTCCTGACATTGGTTCTTAGTCTTCCTCCTTGGAGCCTCAGCTCGTGACCTCTGGTTCTGCTGATTTTTTTCTGTCGGAAAAGGTTTGTCGTTGTCTTTGGATCATTAAAGTTTTTCAAGTATCTGAAAGTCTGAATCATATCACCCCTGCTCCTCCTTTCCTCCAGGGTGTACATATTTAGATTCTTCAATCTCTCCTCGTATGTCAACCGATGAAGACCCTCCACCTTCCTGGTCGCCCTTCTCAGTACAGCTTCCAACTTGTCCTTGTCTCTTTGTAGATACGGTCTCCAGAATTGAACACAGTACTCCAGGTGAGGCCTCACCAAGGACCTGTACAAGGGGATAATCACTTCCCTTTTCTTACTCGATATTCCTCTCTCTATGCATCCCAGCATTCTTCTGGCTTTTGCTATCGCCTTGTCGCATTGTTTCGCAGACTTCATATCATTAGACACCATCACCCCAAGGTCTCTCTCCTGCTCCGTGCACATCAGCCTTTCCCCCCCCCATCGAATACAGTTCATTCGGATTTCCACTCCCCATATGCATGACTTTGCACTTCTTGGCATTGAATCTCAGCTGCCATATCTTCGACCACTCTTCCAGCTTCCTTAAATCCCGTCTCATTCTCTCCACTCCTTACGGCGTGTCCACTCTGTTGCAGATCTTAGTGTCGTCCGCAAAAAGACAAACCTTACCTTCTATCCCTTCCGCAATGTCGCTCACAAAGATATTGAACAGGACCGGTCCCAACACCGATCCTTGCGGTACACCAGTTAAAACTGCTCTCTCTTCAGAGAAAGTTCCATTTACCATCACGCATTGTCTTCTGTCCGTCAACCAGTTTGCAATCCAGGTCACCACCTCGGCACTCACTCCTAAGCTTCTCGTTTTATTCACCAGTCTCCTGTGCGGAACCGTATCAAAAGCTTTGCTGAAATCCAAGTAGATGACATCTAGTGCTCTTCCTTGATCCAATTCCTTGGTTACCCAGTCGAAAAAGTCAATCAGATTTGTCTGACAGGATCTTCCCCTGGTGAATCCATGCTGCCTCTGGTCCATCAATTCTCCGGACTGTAGATAGTTCACTATTCTCTCTTTCAACAGTGACTCCATTACTTTTCCCACCACCGAAGTGAGGCTAACCGGTCTGTAGTTACAAGCCTCTTCTCTGTTCCCACTCTTGTGAAGCGGGACCACCACCGCTCTTCTCCAATCACTCGGCACCACTCCCGTTTCTAGGGATCTATTGAACAGGTCACACAGCAGACTTTTCTCTTTTCGCTGATGTATCTGAAAAATGTTTTGTCACCATTTTTTATCTCCTTGGCAATCCTCTCTTCCGCTTGGCTTTTTGCCAACTTGATTAATTTCTTTGTCTCCCTCAGATGAATCAAATATTCTTCTTTGTGCTCCTCCCTTTGGGATCTTTTATATTTCTTGAATGCTGTTCTTTTAGCTTTAATTTTGTCAGCTACCTCCTTTGAGAACCAGATAGGTTTCAATTTTCTTTTGCTTTTCTTTATATTTCTAACATATAGAGTAGTTGCCTTGGTGATTGCTCCTTTTAGATTGGTCCACTGCTGCTCCACATCTCTCTCGTTCTCCCATCCTTTTAGTTCTTCCTCCAGGTACTTCCCCATTTCCTCAAAGTCCGTGTTTTTGAACTGTAAAACTCGGGTCTTTGTGGTTCTTTTCCCTATTCTTTTAGTGATATTAAACCATACCATTTGATGATCACTGGTGCTGAGGTGGGCGCCCACCTGGACATCAGAGACATTATCTCCATTAGTGAGCACTAAGTCGAGTATATTTCCTTCTCTCGTGGGTTCCATTACCCTTTGTTTGAACAAAGTTACTTGCAAGGCATCCACTATCTCTCTACTATTTTTAGATTCTGCAGATGGGATTCTCCAGTCTACATCTGGCATATTAAAGTCACCAACGATCACCACTTCTCCCTTCTTACCTATCTTATGGATGTCTTCAACCAGGTCTCTGTCCAGCTCTTCCTTTTGGTTCGGGGGCCTGTAAACCACTCCAATATAAATGGACGCTCCGTCATCTTTTTTTAGGTCGACCCATAGTGCTTCTTCCTTCCCCCAATTTCCTTGCAGCTCAGATGCTTGGATATTGTTTCTGACATAAAGAGCCACACCTCCCCCTTTTCTATCCACTCTGTCCTTCCTTAACAAGTTATAGCCTGGTATTGCTGTATCCCAATCATGAGATTCTGTGAACCATGTCTCTGTGATAGCAACAATGTCCAATTCTGCCTCCATCATTAGGGCATGCAGATCTGGGATTTTATTTCCCAAACTATGAGCATTTGTGGTCATAGCTTTCCAGGTACTCGGTTTAAGGTTATTGCTTTTCCTGTACTCCTTATGAGACTTTAGTTGAGATTTGTTATTCACTTCACTCTTTCCTTTTGCAGTTGTGCCACTGATGCCAGAGTTATCCATCTCAATTAGCTCTTTCTTTTGGTTATGGATCTTGAAATTATGCATGCATTGGTTTTCTCTCTTTTCTGGTAACACTTCAATGTTTTTCTCTAGAACTTCAGTAATTAATATTGGGAAGGCTTTTTGTTCTTGTTGCATTTGATACTGTGTGTGTCTCCTAGTCACTGGTCCAATTCTACCAGAGCCCACTGTAATCCTGGTTTTTAATGATTTACTTAATGACCTGCTTGAGTGGGGGGGTATACTTGTTGGCTGCCCATCTGTCACGAATGGGTGACTGTGGGACACATGTGTTATCCTACCTGAGCCTACTGTATTTCTTTTTCTTGACTCCTGGTTATTCTTTGGTATTGGGGAATTATTATCTGAGTAATGCAATGTGGGTGTAATTCTTGTAATTAAAGCTAATTGAGCTTTAACCTCAGTCAGCTCCTTTTTCATAGAAGAGAGTTGTGTACAGATTGGGCAAGCTCTAAGTTTCCAGATGCTTTCCCTCAGAATAAAGGCTCCACAACAGTTGCATTGGATAGTTCTCATATTGGTAAAGTTTTGGATTGGTAAGTCTTAGCTGTTAACAATTTACTAATTTATCTTGTTGGTAATGCTAATTTAGTCAGTCTATATTAGAAATCTAACTCCAGGGGTGGGTGGGCAGAGGGGTAGGTTGGGAGGGAAACAAACAGTTGAACCTGGGACAAGCTGGGTAGAGCAGGACACTTTCTAGAACTTTAATTGTCCTTTAGCTATTAAAGATCCCTCAGCACTTCTGTGCCAATATTAAGCAGATTATTAAAGAACAGCTATACAAAATAGAAATGCAGTTATATTGGATCTTAAAAAGCAAACAGTTTGCAAGGAACCAATTATAATTATTATATAATAACAGACCTAGAGAAAGGCATAAACAGCAGTTCTACTTCACAGAGAACCCAGATATTAATGGAGCACAGAGCAATGATTAGAAGGAAAAGTGAAAGTAAACCAGCAGGGTTTTGTTTTTTTTTTGTGGGTTTTTGTGGTTTTTTTTCCCCCAGAAAGAGCACCACAGAATTTAAGAGTAAGAGCACTTGAAAGAAGGGAAATTGAGAGACTTTCCTATTACACAGAGCTCAGAGGCTAGTAAATCAAATCACTAATAGAGGAATATTAAGAAACACAGATCTATTATGCACAGATTCTCTACTATATAGTAATTCAATTTTAAGACAGCCTTATCTGCACCGGGAACAGAAGATTCCTCTGTTGGTCTGCCTATACGCAGTCTGCAATGCTCTAGCCAGGTCACTAATTAGCTTCTGAGTTTGCCATACCCAGACAGCAACCAAAGGGGACCCAACTTTTACAGCTGGGGAACAAATAAACCATGGGGGTAACTAGCTGATGTGGTGCTTACTACCCTTACTCACTAAGCCTGATAGTTTTGATGCAACTCCCACATTGCTCTCTGCTTTCATGGCAACTGTTAAGGGAAATTGGATTCAAACAGCATCCGAAGACCCTGATAAGCATGGGGGTAACCTGCAAAAAGCAGCAGATACAGACCCTTTCTGTCATCATTTCTAAGTTTCTGTGGTTCTCTGATAAGTTTGGTAATCTATCTGCATATATCTTTTGCAAAATGATAAAATAGCCTGAAAATGTCACTGGGCAAGTAGAGGAACAACGTCATTGAATCACTGAAGGATGAAAGCATGTTTCTGATGTCATAAAAAACAACAAAGTCATAAAGCTGTAGTCATAATGAAGGGACAGAGCTAATTATTTTTAAATATGTAGCATGGAATTTAATATGTAGACTCACCTTATCAAAGCTAATGATGATTTTTTTTCTCAACAGATCAGCTATGCCTCAGAGAACCTTTTAATGAGTGATGCTGTTAAGTTTCCTTATTTCTACCGGACTGTCCCCAATGAGCTGCACCTCTGCGAGGGAATATTAAAGTTACTGAAGCTTTTTGACTGGACCTGGGTTGGCATCATTGCTTCTGATGATGAAAGCAGCATGAGGGCTATCAATATCCTGAAAGAAGGGATAGAGCAGAACAGTGGCTGTATTGAATTCACAGAAATTTTCAGTCACACAAATGAATTGTCAGCAGAGAAAATACATAAAATTAATGAGACCATATATACATCATCGACTAATGTGATCATATACTATTGTAATGGAGAAATTGCATTTAATCTATTAGATGAAATAGACATGTTGCAGATACCTGGCAAGGTCTGGATCACAACACATAAATCAGACTTTGTTTCAGGCAGGTATGATATACGTTTCAATCCTAAGATAAAGAATAACACCTTGGCATTCACAACAGTAGAGAAGAACATTCCAGACTTTTCAAAATTTGTCCAGAAGGTGAATCCTACCCTGCTTCCAGAATATGATAAGCTTGAGTTATTTTGGTGGAGCCTGTGTGACTATCTTTGCAATAAGAACATCAAACGAACATGTCGCAGAGATGAACCACGGGTCTTCATGAAACACTGCACTGCCAAATTCTTTGGGAGCAGCTACAGTGTGTACAATGCTGTCTATGCCCTGGCACATGCACTGCATGACATGGTCAGATCTGGCTCTGGAAACTCCATGCAGAGTGGAGAAAGTAAACATGTTGATTATTTACCATGGAAGGTAATAACAATTGTTAAAGTTGTGTTTAGAAGAAAAGAAGGGATATATAATGACACAAGGTGGAAGGAAATCGTTAAAGGGAGAAGGTGTCAAGGAATCTTTATGCTCACAAAATGCTGCTAGGCTGG